>NC_092048.1:67498013-67701372 GCF_003086295.3 Arachis hypogaea | reverse complement strand
ATGAGTTACCCATAGGATCATTGGAGATGTATGTTGGATGCAGTGGAGGCTTTGGTACAAGAAACTCTTGAAGAAGAAGGACTTGAGGAAGTGCCTGACGAAGAACCTCTATCAACCAATGAAGCTGCATCAATCCAACTAACTGAAGTACCCATTCCAAGCACATCAGAGGAAAAAGGGGAAGGGAATGAAGCCCCAAAACTTGAACTGAAAGCACTCCCCCACCCTCAAGTACACATACTTGGGAAGTGATGAAAGTTACCCAGTGATCATCAATTCTGCTCTCAGTCAAGAACAAGAGAATGAACTAATCAAGGTGCTGCAAATGCACCAAAATGCCATTGGATGGATCCTTGCTGATTTAAAAGGATAAGCTCCTCCATGTGTATGCATAAGATTCTGTTGGAAGATAATGCCAAGCCCTCTATTAAACCACAAAGAAGGTTGAATCTAGATATGAAATAAGTGGTATAAAAGGAGGTCATGAAGCTATGGCAAGCAGGGGTAATTTACCCCATTTCAGATAGCCCATGGGTGAGCCCTGTCCAAGTGGTCCCAAGAAAAGAGGCATCACTGTGGTGTCTAATGAAAGGAATGAACTCATCCCTACAAGAAATGTCACAGGATGGAGAATGTGTATTGATTACAGAAAGCTCAATGAGGCCACTAGAAATGACTATTTTCCACTACCCTTCATGGACCAGATGCTGGAGAGGCTTGCAGGGCATGCATACTACTGCTTCCTGGATGGCTACTCAGGCTACAACCAGATTGTAGTTGACCCAAAGGACCAGAAGAAAACATCTTTCACTTGCCATATGGGGTCTTTGCTTATAGACGCATGCCCTTTGGATGGTGCAATGCACCTGCCACTTCCAAAGATGCATGTTCTCCATCTTCTCAAACATGATTGAAAATTTTATTGAAGTCTTTATGGATGACTTTTCAGTGTTTGTGATCCTTCCCAAATTGCTTGCATCACCCTGCCTTGGTGCTAAAGAGATGCCAAGAGACTAACCCAGTCTTAAACTGGGAGAAATTCCATTTTATGGTAACAGAAGGGATAGTCCTTGGCCACAAAATCTCTAATAAAGGCATAGAGGTGGACAGAGCTAAGGTGGAAGTAATGAGAAATTACCTCCACCTAGTAATGTCAAAGCAATTAGGTGTTTCTTGGGACACGCTGGATTCTATAGAAGGTTTATTAGAGATTTTTCAAAAATTGCCAAACCTTTGAGTAACTTACTCGTCTCTGATGCACCTTTTGTGTTTGATCAAGAATGCCTGCTGGCTTTTGAAAATCTAAAAAGAAAACTTTCCTCGGTACCTATCATTGCCCCACCTAATTAGGATTTACCTTTCGAGCTGATGTGTGATGCATCAGATTTTGCTATTGGGCAGTGTTAGGACAAGGAAAGACAATTTGGTGCATGTATATACTATGCCATCAAGGTCCTCAATGAGACCTAAAGGAATACACCACCACTGAAAAGAATTACTAGCAATAGTGTTTGCCTTTGATAAATTTAGATCATATTTCATTGGCTCTAAGTGATTATTTTACTGATCATGCAGCACTGAAGTATCTACTTGCCAAACAAGAGTCGAAACCAAGATTGATAGGTGGATACTACTGCTTCAGGAGTTCAATATTGAGATTAAATATTAAAAGGGAGTAGAGAACAAGGTAGCAGACTATTTGTCAAGAATCCCTTGTGAAGAAGGCAACACACACGATCTGTATGTGAATGAATGCTTTACTGACAAAAAATTGATGTTGGTTCAAAAGGCACCCTGGTTTGCGAACATTGCAAATTTCAAGGCCATTGGGGAGTTCCCTTTGGAGATCAACAAACATCAGAAGAGAAGGCTCATCAATGATGCCATGTATTTCATTTGGGATGAACCATACCTCTTCAAGAAATGTTCAGATGGAATACTTAGAAAATGCATCTCAGAGGAAGAAGGACGGGAAGTCTTATGGAATTGTCATGGTTCTTACGATGGAGGACACTTTGGAGGAGAAAGGACTGCAGCCAAAGTGTTGCAGTGTGGATTCTTTTAGACCACTATCTTTAAGGATGCAAAAGAACTAGTGAAGATTTGTAATGAATGCCAGAGAGCTGGAAACTTGCCCAAAAGAAATGAGATGCCACAACACTTCATCCTAGTGCTTGAACTATTTGACATATGGGGATTGATTTCATGGGCCCATTCCCAACCTCATACTCAAACAAGTATATTTTGGTAGCAATAGACTATGTATCCAAGTGGATGGAGGCCATTGCAACTCCAACAAATGATAACAAAGTAGTGATGAACTTTCTCAGGAAGAATATCTTCAGCCGGTTTGGAGTTTCCAGAGATCTAATCAGTGACGGAGGCAGCCATTTTTGTAACAGACCACTAGAGACTCTCCTCTTGAGATATGTAGTTAAGCATAAGGTTGCCACACCTTGTCACCCCCAAACAAGATAGCAGACAGAGATATCCAACAGAGAACTCAAAAGAATTCTTGAAAAAGTTGTGGGAACTTCAAGAAAAGACTAGTCAAAGAAGTTGGATGATGCTCTTTGGGCATATAGGACAGCCTTCAAGATACCCATTGGAATGTCTCTGATGAATCCATATTTCATGGTATTCATTTACTCTATTTGGGTGGATTTCATCAACTTTTCCTACACTTATCCATTGAAATAGCATAGTTTCATGATTTCTTCCTAAATTGAGCCTGAAAGTGAAAACATGCTTTTTAGGTCTTATAATTGCTAAATTTTATCCACTTTAATTTCATATGATGCCTTAATGTGTTTGCTAAGTGATTTCAGGTTTCGAAGGCAAGTATGGGTTGAAGAAGTGAGAAAAAAGGCATGCAAAAGGGAAAAAACCATGAAGAAATGGAGTTTGGAAGTTTCAGCATGCGTGCGTACGCACAAGCGTGCATGCGTACGCACAACGAGGATTTGCGAGCGACGCGTACGTGTGGATGGATTTTGCGCAAACGACACATACGCGTGGACGACACATACGCGTGACCCACGCATACGCATGACCCACGCGTACGCGTGACTCGAATTACGTCAGTTCATTAATTGTAAATCGATGGGGGCAAATTCTGGGCCTCCAAAACCCAGTCCAACTCATTTCTGAAGCTATATCAACCCCAATTCAAGTGGAAACAAGGGGGCAATTAGGTTTAGGTTTTCTATGTTTTTGATTTAGTTCTCTAGAGAGAGAAGCTCCCCCCTCTCTCTAGAATTAGGTTAGGTTTAGTTAATTTCTCTTAAATTTCTATCTTTAATTATTGTTTTAATGTAGTTTCATTTATGTTTCTTTACTTTATTGTCTTACTTCCCTTAGTTCTTCTTCTTAATTTCTCTTTTATGTCATTTTCTATTTTATGAACACTCTTGTTATTTTTAATTTACAATTAATGGAATTTATTTTTTATGTTCATTTATGCCTCTCTTTAGTTGTTGTTGCTATTTTCTTGCATTTGGTACTTAGACGTTATTTTTGATGCATTTTAATATTATTTTATTTTCATGCACAACAAGTGTTTGATAAAATGCTTGGCTTAGTTTTCATTTAGTTTTTCTTCACTCTTGGCTTGGGATTGTTGACTTTGGTGATCCTTGAGTCATTGATGTCCATTCCGCATTGTGTGAGGATAATTAATTGGTTTGGTTTCCATTGACGCTAGTCTTTCACTAAGTAATTAGTGAGTTGACTAGGACTTATGGATTGAAATCAATTATGGCTTTTTGACTAATTCTCAAGGAGGATTGATTGATTTGGATTGATTCTACACAATTGCCATGTTTGTGGTCCATAACTCGGATAGGAATTCTAAACTCCCCAATTCTTACCAAGAATCCTTTAATTTCATGCATGCTTGTTTCAATTCCTTGCTACTTACATTTCTTGCCTTTCTTGCTTTCCATTTAATTTCTCGCTATTTACATTACTTGCTCTCTTGCTTTCATTCCCAACTCCCCTTACTCTTTCCCATAGCCAATAATTGTACACTTCATTGCAACTCCTGGGGAGAACGACCCAGGAGCTAAATACTCTCGGTTTACATTTTGTTTTGTATTGTGACATCTTTAGATTAATATTTGATTATGAGAATTTGTTGTTGGTTTGGACTATACTACTAACGAATTGATTCTTGATTCCAAACTACACACGAATTCTTGTCGTCAAATTTGGCGCCTGATGAGCGGATATTTTATACGCTTTTTGCGGTTAATTTCATATAGTTTTTAGTATGTTTTAGTTAGTTTTTAGTTTATTTTCATTAGTTTCTAGGCAAAATTCATATTTCTGGACTTTACTATGAGTTTGTGTATTTTCTGTAATTTCAGGTATTTTCTGGCTGAAATTGAGGGAGCTGAGCAAAAATCTGATTCAGGCTGAAAAAGGACTGCTGATGCTGTTGGATCCTGACCTCTCTGCACTCGGAATGGAATTTCTGGAGCTACAGAAGTCTAATTGACGCGCTTCCAATTGCGTTGGAAAGTAGACATCCAGGGCTTTCCAGAAATATATAATAGTCCATACTTTGCTCAAGGATAGATGACGTAAACTGGCGTTCAACGCCAGTTCCATGTTGCAATCTGGCGTCCAGCGCCAGAAACACGTTTCAAGTTGGAGTTTAACGCCAGAAACAGGTTACAGCATGGCGTTGAACGCCCAAAACAGCCCAGACACGTGAGAAGCTTTAGTCTCAGCCCCAGCACACACCAAGTGGGCCCCAGAAGTAGATTTCTGCACTATCTATCATAGTTTACTCATTTTCTGTAAACCTAGGTTACTAGTTTAGTATTTAAACAACTTTTAGAGACTTATTTTGTATCTCATGACATTTTTAGATCTGAATTTTGTACTCTTTGACAGCATGAGTCTCTAAACTCCATTGTTAGGGGTGAGGAGCTCTGCTGTGTCTCGATGAATTAATGCAAGTATTTCTGTTTTTCATTCAAACATGCGTGTTCCTATCTAAGATATCCATTCGCACTTCAACATGAATGTGATGAACGTGACAATCATCATCATTCTCCTACGAACGCGTGCCTGACAACCACTTTCGTTCACCATAGAATGATTGAATATCTCTTGGATCTCTTAATCAGAATCTTCGTGGTATAAGCTAGATTGATGGCAGCATTCAAGAGAATCCGGAAAGTCTAAACCTTGTCTGTGGTATTCCGAGTAGGATTCAAGAATTGAATGACTGTGACGAGCTTCAAACTCGCGAGTTCTGGGCATAGTGACAGACGCAAAAGGATAGTAAATCCCATTCCGGTACGATTGAGAACCTGCAGATGATTAGCCATGCGGTGACAGCGCACCTGGACCCTTTTCACTGGAAGGATGGATGGTAGCCATTGACAACGGTGATCCACCAACACACAGCTTGCCATAGGAGGACGTGCGTGCGTGAATCAGGAAACAGAGGAAAGCAGAATTTCAGAAGACAAAGCATCTCCAAAACTCCAACATATTCTCCATTACTGCATACAAGTATAATTTGTGTTCTGCCCTTCTTACTTTTTACAATTCAAATTAAGAATTATTATTGATATTATATCCTGCTAAGAGTTACGAGATAACCATAGCTTGCTTCAAGCCAACAATCTCCGTGGGATCGACCCTTACTCACATAAGGTATTACTTGGACGACCCAGTGCACTTGCTGGTTAGTTGTGCGAAGTTGTAAGAGAGTAATGTGAACATTAACATTACAATTTCGTGCACCAAGTTTTTGGCGCCGTTGCCGGGGATTGTTTGAGTTTGAACAACTGACGGTGAATCCTGTTGCTTAGATTAGGAAAATTTTGTCTTTTGGGTCAGAGTCTTTTATATTCTTTTCAAAAAAAAATAAAAACAAAATAAAATAAAGATAAAAATAATATTTTTTCTTAGTTATTAAAAATATTTTTCAAAACAAAAGTGTTACATTTACTGCCCATTTGGCTAGAGCGTTGGTCTGTGTTCTTGGTAAATTGGGTACCTTCTTTTTAAAATTCTTTTTCAAAAATAATTTTTACATTAAATCTTGTGCCAAACTTTAAGTTTTGGTGTTTTCTTGTTGATTTTTCTTTGGTTTTCGAAAAATCTTATTTTGGTTTTTAAAAATTTTAAGTTTGGTATTCTTTCTTCATGTTCTTGTGTTCTTGTGAATCTTCAAAGTGTTCTTGAGTTTTCCTTCTGTCTTGATCTTAAAATTTTTAAGTTTGGTGTTCCTTGGTGTTCTCCCTCTAAAATTTTTGAAAACAAGGAGCATTAGATCTAAAAATTTTAAATCTTGTGCTATCTTATTGTTTTTCTCTCTCCTCTTTAAATTCAAAAATATCTTTTCTCTCTATTTTAAAGCAAATTTTCAAAATTTACCTTTAAAATTCAGATTTTTATTTCAAAATTTAAAACCTTTTTCAAAAATCATCATATCCTTTTCAAAACTTCCTAACCACTTTCTCTCTCCTCATTTTTTCGAAAATCTTCACCCATTTTTATTTATTTTATTTTAATTTATTTTATTTTCGAAATAAATAAATAAATAAATAAATAAATAAAAATAAAATTTTTTATTACATCATCTCCCTTTCTCCATCATGGATCTAAGTGGAAATGAACAGTCCAGAAGGACTCTGGGATCATATGCTAACCCCTCTACTGCTTCATATGGGAGTAGTATCTGCATACCCTCCATTGGAGTCAGTAGCTTTGAGTTGAATCCTCAGCTCATTATCATGGTGCAGCAAAGCTGCCAGTATTCCGGTCTTCCACAGGAAGAACCTACAGAGTTTCTGGCACAGTTTTTATAAATTGCTGACACAGTACATGATAAGGAAGTAGATCAGGATGTTTACAGATTATTACTGTTTCCATTTGCTGTAAAAGACCAAGCCAAGAGGTGGTTAAATAACCAACCTAAGGCTAGCATAAGGACATGGAAACAGCTGACAGAAAAATTTCTGAATCAATACTTTCCTCCAAAACGGATGACACAGCTAAGGTTGGACATCCAAGGCTTTAAACAAGGAGATAATAAATCTCTTTATGATGCCTGGGAGAGATACAGAGAGATGCTATGAAAATGCCCCTCTGAAATGTTTTCAGAGTGGGTTCAATTAGACATCTTCTATTATGGGCTTATAGAAAGAGCTCAGATCTCTCTAGATTACTCAACTGGTGGATCTATCCACATGAGAAAGACAATTGAAGAAGCTCAAGAGCTCATTGATACAGTTGCCAGAAATCAGCATCTGTACCTAAGCAGTGACCCTTCCATGAAAGAAGAGGTTAAAACAGTAACTGCTGAACTCAGTCCTGTAGAACAAGCTGCTGAATTCAATCAGCAATTGGACTTTCTAACACAACAGTTAGCCGAATTCAAAGATAGACTACAAGAGACAAGGATGGCTAATATAAATATGGAAGAACAAATGAAGCAAACAAAACAGCAGCTGTCAAAACAAATAACAGAAGAATGCCAAGCAATTCAATTAAGAAGTGAGAAAACATTAAATACCCAACCTCAAGGCAGCAGGAAGCCAAGAAATGAGCAAACCACCCAAAATCCATCTGAGGACAGTAAGAGCCCAGGAAAAAATAATTCTGGCATTAAAACGCTAGAAATTAGGTGGAAGGCTGGCGCTGAACGCCCAGACCATGCTCAGGACTGGCGTTCAATGCCAGAAACAAGCAAGGAACTGGCGTTGAACGCCCAAAGGAAGCACAGTTCTGGCGTTCAGACGCCAGGAACAGATGAGGAATTGGTGTCTAACGTCACTCCAGCTTCTAACTCTGGCACTCAAATGCCAGAGAGGGATCAGACACACACAAGTGCTGATGACAACCCCTCTAAAAAGGCTTCTTCAACTATTTCTGTAGGAAATAAACCTACAGCAACCAAGGTTGAGGAATATAAAGCCAAGATACCTTATCCTCAAAAACTCCGCCAAGAGGAGCAGGATAAGCAATTTGCTCGCTTTGCAGATTATCTCAGGACTCTTGAAATTAAGATTCCGTTTGCAGAGGCACTTGAGCAAATACCTTCTTATGCCAAGTTCATGAAAGAGATCTTGAGTCATAAGAAGGATTGGAGAGAAACTGAAAGAGTTTTCCTCACTGAAGAATGCAATGCAGTCATTCTGAAAAGCTTTCTTGAAAAGCTTAAAGATCCCGGAAGCTTTCTAATACCATGCACATTGGAGGGAAATTGCACCAGGACAGCTTTATGCGATCTTGGGGCAAGCATCAACCTAATACCTGCATCCACTATCAGAAAGCTTGGTTTAACTGAAGAAGTTAAACCAACCCGGATATGTCTCCAACTTGCTGATGGCTCCATTAAATACCCATCCGGTGTGATTGAGGACATGATTGTCAGGGTTGGGCCATTCGCCTTTCCCAATGACTTCGTAGTGCTGGAGATGGAGGAGCACAAGAGTGCTACTCTCATTCTAGGAAGACCTTTCCTAGCAACTGGACGAACTCTCATTGATGTCCAAAAGGGGAAAGTCACCCTGAGAGTCAATGAAGATGAGTTTAAGTTGAATGCTGTCAATGCCATGCAGCATCCAGATACACCAAAAGACTACATGAAAGTTGATCTTATTGACTCTTTGGTAGAAGAGATCAACATGGCTGAGAGTCTCGAATCAGAGCTGGAAAACATCTTTAAAGATGTTCCACTTGATCTAGAGGATTCAGAGGAATTGAAAGAGTCTCTGAAATTTCCTCAAGAAGAGGAAAAACCTCCTAAACCCGAGCTCAAACCATTACCACCATCCCTAAAATATGCATTTCTGGGAGAAGGTGATACTTTTCCAGTGATCATAAGCTCTGCCTTAAATCCACAGGAAGAGGAAGCACTAATTCAAGTGCTAAGGACACACAAGACAGCTCTTGGGTGGTCCATAAGTGACCTTAAGGGCAAAAGCCCAGCTAGATGCATGCACAAGATCTTATTGGAGGACAATGCTAAGCCAGTGGTTCAACCACAGAGGTGGCTAAATCCAACCATGAAGGAAGTGGTGCAGAAAGAGGTCACTAAATTACTGGAGGCTGAGATTATTTATCCTATTTCAGATAGCCCCTGGGTGAGTCCTGTTCAAGTTATCCCTAAAAAGGGAGGCATGACAGTGGTTCATAATGAAAAAAATGAACTGGTTCCTACAAGAACAGTTACAGGGTGGCGCATGTGTATTGATTACAGAAGGCTCAATAAGCCACCAGAAAGGATCATTTTCCTTTACCATTCATAGACCAGATGCTAGAAAGACTAGCAGGTCATAATTATTACTGCTTTTTGGATGGCTATTCAGGCTACAACCAAATTGCAGTAGATCCCCAGGATCAAGAGAAAACAGCATTCACATATCCATCTGGAGTATTTGCTTACACAAGGATGCCTTTTGGGCTGTGTAATGCGCCTGCAACCTTTCAGAGATGCATGCTCTCTATTTTCTCTGATATGGTGGAAAAATTTCTGGAAGTCTTCATGGATGACTTCTCAGTATATGGAGACTCATTCAGCTCCTGTCTTGATCACCTGACACTGGTTTTGAAAAGATGCCAAGAGACCAACCTGGTTTTAAACTGGAAAAAATGTCACTTTATGGTGACTGAAGGGATTGTCCTTGGGCATAAAATTTCAAACAAGGGAATAGAGGTGGATCAAGCTAAAATAGAGGTAATTGAAAAATTACCACCACCTGCCAATGTTAAGGCAATCAGAAGCTTTCTGGGGCATGTAGGATTTTATAGGAGGTTTATAAAGGATTTTTCAAAAATTGCAAAACCTCTAAGCAACATGCTAGATGTTGACACGCCATTTGTGTTTGACACAGAGTGTCTGCAGGCGTTTGAAACTCTGAAAGCTAAGCTGGTCACAGCACCAGTTATCTCTGCACCAGACTGGACATTACCGTTCGAATTAATGTGTGATGCCAGTGATCACACCATTGGTGCAGTACTGGGGCAGAGGCATGACAAGCTTCTGCATGTCATTTATTATGCTAGCCGTGTTTTGAATGATGCCCAGAAAAATTACACAACCACAGAAAAAGAATTGCTTGCAGTGGTTTATGCCATTGACAAGTTTAGATCATACTTAGTAGGATCAAAAGTGATTGTGTACACAGATCATGCTGCTCTTAAATATCTACTCACAAAGCAGGATTCAAAACCCAGACTTATAAGATGGGTGTTACTTCTGCAAGAGTTTGATATAGAAATAAGAGACAGAAAAGGGACAGAAAACCAAGTGGCTGACCATCTGTCCCGGATAGAACCAGTGGAAGGGGCGTCCTCCCCCTCTATTGAGATCTCTGAAACCTTTCCGGATGAGCATTTGTTCGCAATTCAGAAATTACCATGGTTTGCAGACATTGCAAACTACAAAGCTGCAAGGTTCATTCCCAAGGAGTACAGCAGGCAACAAAAGAAAAAATTAATTACTGATGCAAAGTACTACTTGTGGGATGAACCCTATCTCTTTAAGAGATGTACAGACGGAATAATCCGTAGGTGTGTGCCTAGAGAAGAAGCGCAGAGGATCCTATTGCATTGCCATGGATCACAATATGGAGGCCATTTTGGAGGTGAGCGAACAGCCACCAAGGTCCTCCAATGTGGTTTCTACTGGCCTATACTCTATAGAGATTCCTAAGAGTTTGTACGTAACTGTGACAGTTGCCAGAGAGCTGATAATTTGCCTCATAGTTATGCCATGCCTCAACAAGGAATCTTGGAGATTGAGTTGTTTGATGTATGGGGAATTGATTTCATGGGGCCTTTCCCACCATCATACTCAAACACTTATATTCTGGTGGCAGTTGACTATGTATCAAAATGGGTAGAGGCCATTGCCACACCCACCAATGATACTAAAACAGTACTAAAGTTCCTCCAGAAACACATATTCAGCAGATTTGGTGTCCCTAGGGTACTAATCAGTGATGGGGCACTCACTTCTGCAACAAACAGCTTCACTCTGCCATGGTCCGGTATGGGATTCGCCATAAGGTGGCAACTCCATATCATCCACAGACAAATAGACAAGCTGAAGTCTCTAATAGAGAACTAAAAAGAATCCTGGAACGGACTGTAAGATGCTTGGTGACTTCATTACAACAATGCCAACAATGCAAGGAAGATGCTTGGTGACTTCATTACACCTTCTTCTGACTTCTGTGGAAGGAGCATCTCAATTCCTGCAATTGGAGCAAACAACTTTGAGCTTAAGCCTCAATTGGTTTCTCTAATGCAGCAGAATTGCAAGTATCATGGACTTCCATTGGAAGATCCTCATCAGTTTTTAGCTGAATTCTTGCAAATCTGTGACACTGTCAAGACCCATGGGATTGACCTTGAGGTCTACAGACTTATGCTCTTCCCTTTTGCTGTAAGAGACAGAGCTAGGACATGGTTGGACTCCCAACCTAAAGAAAGCCTGAACTCTTGAGAAAAGATGGTCAATGCCTTCTTGGCAAAGTTCTTTCCACCTCAAAAATTGAGTAAGCTTAGAGTGAAAGTCCAGACCTTCAGATAAAAGGAAGGCGAATTCCTCTATGAAGCTTGGGAAAGATACAAGCAACTGATCAGAAGGTGTCCTTCTGGCATGCTTTCAGAATGGAGCATCATATGCATATTCTATGATGATCTGTCTGAACTGTCCAAAATGTCATTGGACAACTCTGCTGGTGGATCTCTTCATTTGAAGAAGACACCTGAAGAAGCCCAGGAACTCATTGAAATGGTTGCAAATAACCAATTCCTGTACATTCTGAAAGGAATCCTGTGAATAATGGGATGCCTCAGAAGAAAGGAGTTCTTGAGATTGGTACTCTGAATGCCATATTGGCTCAGAATAAAATATTGACTCTGCAAGTCAATATGATTTCTCAGAGTCTGTTTGGAATGCAAGCTGCATCAGGCAGTACTAAGGAAGCTTCCTCTGAAGAAGAAGCTTATGATCCTGAGAATCCTGCAATGGAAGAGGTGAATTACATGGGAGAACCCTATGGAAACACCTATAATCCTTCATGGAGAAATTATCCAAATCTCTCATGGAAGGACCAACAGAAGCCTCAACAAGGCTTCAACAACAATAATGGTGGAAGAATTAGGTTTAGCAATAGCAAACATTTTCCATCATCTTCGCAGCAACAGACAGAGAATTCTGAGCAGAGTCTCTCTAGCTTAGCAACTATAGTCTCTGATCTATCTAAAACCACACTAAGTTTCATGACTGAAACAAGGTCCTCCATTAGACATTTGGAGGCACAAGTGGGTCAGCTGAGTAAGAAATTTACTAAACTCCCTCCTAGTACTCTCCCAAGCAATACAGAAGAGAACCCCAAGAGAGAGTGCAAGGCCATAAACACGTCCCACATGGCCGAATGCATAGAGGAGGAAAAGGCAGTGATTTTCACTGAGGAAGACCTCAATGAACGTCCACTGGCCTCCAAGGAGTTCCCTAATGAGGAACCAAAGGAATCTGAGGCTCATATAGATACCATAGAGATTCCACTGAACCTACTTCTGCCATTCATGAGCTCTGATGAGTATTCCTCCTCTGAAGAGGATGAAGATATTACTGAAGTGCAAGTTGCTAAGTACCTTGGAGCAATCATGAAGCTGAATGCCAAGTTATTTGGTAATGAGACTTGGGAGGATGAACCTCCATTGCTCATCAATGAACTGAGTACCTTGGTTAGGCAGAAATTACCTCAGAAGAAACCAGACCCCGAAAAATTCTTAATACCTTGTACCATAGGCACCATGACCTTTGAGAAGGCTCTGTGTGACCTAGGGTCAAGTATAAACCTCATGCCCTTCTGTAATGGAGAAACTAGGAATCCTTAAGGTGCAAGCTGCAAGAATCTCACTAGAGATGGCAGACAATTCAAGGAAGTAGGCTTATGGACTTGTAGAGGATGTCTTGGTAAAGGTTGAAGACCTTTACATCTCTGCTGACTTCATAATCCTGGACACTGGGAAGAGTATGGATGAATCTATCATCCTTGGCAGACCCTTCCTAGCCACAGCAAAAGCTGTGATTGATGTTGACAGAGGAGAATTGGTCCTTCAAGTGAATGGGGACTACCTTGTGTTTAAGGCTCAAGGATCTTCCTCTGTAACCATGGAGAGGAAGCATGAAAAGCTTCTCTCAATGTAGAGTCAAACAGATCCCCACATTCAAACTCTAAGTTTGGTGTTGGGAGGCCATCATCATGCTCTGAGTATCTGTGAGGCTCCATGAGAGCCCACTATCAAGCTATTGACATTAAAGAAGCGCTTGTTGGGAGGCAACCCAATGTTATTTATTTATCTATTTTCCATTGTTATTTTATGTTTTGTTTAGGATTGATGATCATGTGAAGTCACAAAAACAAATGCAAAAATCAAAGCAAATTCGAAAACAGCAATAAAAATAGCACACTCTGGAGGATGAGCTTACTGGCGTTTAAACGCCAGTAAGGGTAGTAGAATGGGCATTAAACGCCCAGTCTGGCACCATTCTAGGTGTTTAACGCCAGAAAAGGGTACCAGATTGGCGTTTAACGCCAGAACGGGAAGAAAAGTTGGCATTTAACGCCAGAAAGGGAAGAAAAGCTGGCGTTAAATGCCAGAAATGGGCAGCAACCTGGCGTTTAACGCCAGGATTGACACTCAAAGGGGCGTTTACACGCCAACATGGTGCAGGGATGAGAAATCCTTGACACCTCAGGATCTGTAGACCCCACAGGATCCCCATCTACCCCCACCTCCTCTTCTCTCCTCTTTACACCTTTCCATAAAACTCTTCCCCAAAACACCCTTCACCACTCACATCCATCCATCATCAAACCCCACCTATCTCACCATTCAAATTCAAACAATTTCCCTCCCAAACCTAACCCCTCATACGTTACTACCCCCTTAGCCGAACCTTACACACTCTTTCATCTCCTCCATTTCTTCTTCTTCTCCTCCATTCTTTCTTCTTTTGCTCGAGGACGAGCAAACATTTTACGTTTGGTGTGGAAAAAGCTGTGCTTTTTATTTTTCCATAACCACTAATGGCACCAAAGGCCGGAAAAACCTCTAGAAAGAGGAAAGGGAAGGCAATTGCTTCCACCTCCGAGTCATGGGAGATGGAGAGATTCATCTCACAAGCCCATCACTAAGAAAAGGATGGAGCAAACAAGAGAGCCCACACATGGACCTCAACAAGAGCATGAGGAAATTCCTCATCATGAAATCCCTGAGATGCCTCAAGAGATGCACTGTCCTCCACAAAACTATTGGGAGCAAATTAACACCTCCCTAGGAGAATTAAGTTCCAACATGGGACAACTAAGGGTGGAGCACCAAGAGCATTCCATCCTCCTCCATGAAATTAGAGAAGACCAAAGAGTCATGAGGGAGGAGCAACAAAGGCAAGAAAGAGACATTGAGGAGCTCAAGCACTCCATAAGATCTTCAAGAGGAAGAACAAGCCGCCATCACTAAGGTGGACCCGTTCTTTAATTTCCTTGTTCTTATTTTTTGGTTTTTCGAAAATTATGCTTTATGTGTTATTTATGTTTGTGTCTTATTACATAATCACTAGTGTCTAAGTGTCTATGCCTTAAAGCTACGAATGTCCTATGAATCCTTCACCTTTCTTAAATAAAAAATATTTTCTGAAAAAAGAAAAAGAAGTACATGAATTTCGAATTTTAAAATAGTTTAATTATTTTGATGTGGTGGCAATACTTTTTGTTTTCTGAATGAATTCTTGAACAGCACATATTTTTGATAGTGAAGTCTATGAATGTTAAATTTGTTGGCTCTTGAAAGAATAATGAAAAAGGAGAAATGTTATTGATAATCTGAAAAATCATAAAATTGATTCTTGAAGCAAGAAAAAGCAGTGAATACAAAGCTTGTGAAAAAAAAGAGAGAAAAAGAAAAAGCAAGCAGAAAAAGCCAATAACCCTTTAAACCAAAAGGCAAGGGTAAAATAAAAAAAGGATCTAAGGCTTTGAGCATTAATGGATAGGAGGGCCCAAAGGAATAAAATCCTGGCCTAAGCGGCTAAACCAAGCTGTCCCAAACCATGTGCTTGTGGCGTGAAGGTGTCAAGTGAAAAGCTTGAGACTGAGCGGTTAAAGTCGTGGTCCAAAGCAAAAAGAGTGTGCTTAAGAGCTCTGGACACCTCTAATTGGGGATTCTAGCAAAGCTGAGTCACAATCTGAAAAGGTTCACCCAGTTATGTGTCTGTGGCATTTATGTATCCGGTGGTAATATTGGAAAACAAAATGCTTAGGGCCACGACCAATACTCATAAAGTAGCTGTGTTCAAGAATCAACATATTGAACTAGGAGAATCAATAACACTATCTGAATTCTGAGTTCCAATAGATGCCAATCATTCTGAACTTCAAAGGATAAAGTGAGATGCCAAAACTGTTCAGAAGCAAAAAGCTAATAGCCCCGTTCATCTAATTAAGACTAATCTTCACAGATGTTTTCAGAATTTGTTGTATACTCTCTTCTTTTTATCCTACTTCGTTTTTAGTTGCTTGGGGACAAGCAACAATTTAAGTTTGGTGTTGTGATGAGCGGATAATTTATACACTTTTTGGCATTGTTTTTAGGTAGTTTTTAGTATGTTTTAGTTATTTTTTAGTATATTTTTATTAGTTTTTAAATAAAAATAACATTTCTGGACTTTACTATGAGTTTTTATGTTTTTCTGTGATTTCAGGTATTTTCTGGCTGAAATTGAGGGACCTGAGCAAAAATCTGATTCAGAGGCTGAAAAAGGACTGCAGGTGCTATTGGATTCTGACCCTGCTGCATTCGAAATAGATTTTCTCGAGCTACAGAAGCCCAATTAGCATGCTCTCAATTGCGTTGGAAAGTAGACATCTTGGGCTTTCCAGCAATATATAATAGTCCATACCTTTTCTGAGTTTTGATGACACAAACTGGCATTTAAACGCCAACTTTCTACCCTATTCTGGCGTTAAATGCCAGAACTGGCATAAAAGCTGGAGTTAAATGCCCAAACTGGCACCAGAGCTGGCGTTTAACTCCAAGAAAAAGTCTCTACATGTGAAAGCTTCAATGCTCAGCCCAAACACACACCAAATGGGCCCGGAAATGGATTTCTGCATCAACTACTCATTTCTGTAAACCCTAGGTTACTAGTTCATTATAAATAGGACCTTTTGCTATTGTATTTTCATCTTTAGATCATTTTGGAGATTATCTTTTTATCATTTTAATCTCTTGATCACGTTTAGGGGGCTGGCCATTCGCCCATGCCTGGACCTTCATTACTTATGTATTTTCAACGGTGGAGTATCTACACCCCATAGATTAAGGTGTGGAGCTCTGCTGTTCTTCATGAATTAATGCAAAGTACTATTGTTTTTCTATTCAATTCAAGCTTATTCTTATTCTAAGATATTCACTCGCACTTCAACCTGATGAATATGATGATCCGTGACACTCATCATCATTCTCACCTATGAACGCGTGCCTGACAACCACTTCCGTTCTATCTACTATAGCTTGAGTGTGTATCTCTTAGCCTCCTGGTTCACGACGCATGTTTTCCTCTCCTCACAACAAAGCCTTCCATTCCATGAAATCAGAGTCTTCGTGGTATAAGCTAGAATCAATTGGCAGCATTCTTGAGATCCGAAAAGTCTAAACCTTGTCTGTGGTATTTCGAGTAGGATCTGGGATGGGATGACTGTGACAAGCTTCAAACTCATGAGTGCTGGACATAGTGACAGACGCAAAAGGATCAACGGATCTTATTCCAACATGAGTGAGAACTGACAGATGATTAACCATGCGGTGACAGTGCATTTGGACCATTTTCACTGAGAGGACGGACGGTAGCCATTGGCAACGGTGATCCCCAACATACAACTTACCATGGAAAGGAGTATGAATGATTGGATGAAGGCAATAGGAAAGCAGAGGTTCAGAAGGAACAAAGCATCTTCATACGCTTATCTGAAAATCCTACCAATGAATTACATAAGTATTTCTATCTTATTTTATGTTTTAATTAGATTTTAATCATCAAAACCTCATAACTATTTGAATTCGTTTGACTGAGATTTACAAGGATGACCATAGCTTGCTTCAAGCCGACAATCTCCGTGGGATCGACCTTTACTCACGTAAGGTATTAATTGGACGACCCAGTGCACTTGCTGGTCAGCTGCACGGAGTTGTGTCAAAAGTGTGTGATCACGATTTCGTGTACCATCAAGTAAGCATAATTGACCTTAATCCATAAGTTCTAACCAACTTACCAAACTAGTTGATAAAAGGCTAGCTTTAATGGAAACAAGAATCAACTAACTCCCCAAGAATTACCACTAAATATTGGACATTATGACTCTAGTAATCCATAAACTCATTTTCCCTAAGCCAAGGGGTGTAATTTACCCCATAATCAAAATTAGCATTTCATCAAACCCATAGAGGGCATAAACATAAAACATGGCAAAATTGGTAAACTAAGGAAAGTTATGAACCACAAATGCTCAAAATCAATAAAGGCAACTCAACAAACATAAAATAAGCATCAAACATTAAATTAAACAACTAGGAATCCAAAATTGTAAACTATGCATATATTGACAAGAGAAATTGAAATAGATGAAAGTGTAGAACAAGTAATGTAATTAAAAGAGAAATTAAAGAAATACTTACAATGCAATTTCTAGAATCCAAAATCAAACTTGAAGTATAAAATTCTACAAATCCTAATCAAAACCCTAAGAGAGAATTACCTAATCTACACTACTCCTACTCCTACTCTGTGTTTCTACCCTACAAGTGAGATCTCTTTCATATGGCATGAAGTTCCCTTCATATAGCACTTAATTTCAGCCTCTAAGCCTTCAGCGTGCTGCATTAATGAAGTCACGTGATTGCATCGACCCACGCGTAGTCGTTTGGTGAAATGTGCTCCCACGCGTATGCGTGGGTCACGCGTATGCGTCGCCAAACTTGTGCGCATATGCGTACGCACGCATCACTGTGCGCATGCACGGAAGCTGAATCTTCTAAAACTTCATTTCTTCATGCTTCCTCCCTTTTTGCATGCTTTTCCATCACTTCTTCTATCCATATTAGCCTTGTAGACCTGAGATTACTCATCAAACACATCAAGGCACCCAATGGAATGAAAGTGGAATAAAGTTGGTTAAATTAAGCACAAAATAGCATGTTTTCACAATTAAGCTCAATTTAGGAAGAAAACACAAAAGCATGCTATTATGGTGCTTAAGTGTAGGTTTATGTGATGAAATCCACTCAAATTAAGCTAAAATATATCGTGAAATATGGACTCATCACCACTCTAACCATAACTCTCAACAAAAGTTACTTCTCCACTTGCTGTTTGCTTGTGGTTTGTTGAGTGTATGACAGGTAGAAGAGGAAGATCATCAGATTCTTTTGACAGTGAACCAGAGAGGACCTTCTTTAGACTAAGGAGGGAAGCAAGAGTTAAAGTCATAGTTGGTGAAGAAGAGTTGGAAGAAGATCTGGACATTACAATGGAGGATAAAGTTCATAATCATGCTAGAGAAGGTGCTGGTAACCATGTTAGGCAGGAGAGAAAAGTTCTAGGCTCTTACATCAACCCAAACCCTGAGAATTGTGGGAGCAGCATCCTCAAACCAACCCTTCATGCTAATAACTTTAAGTTAAAGCCACAGCTCATCATCCTTGTTCAAAACAATTGCTCATTTGGAGGAAGTGCCCAGGAAGACCCCAACCAACATCTAACCACATTCTTGAGAATATGTGATACGGTGAAGTCCAATTGTGTTCATCCTGACACCTACAGATTGCTTTTGTTTCCCTTTTCTCTCTGGGATAAAGCATCAAAGTGGCTAGAATCCTTTCCAAAGGAGAGTTTTACAACTTGGGAAGATGTGGTGAATAAGTTCTTGGCAAGATTTTACCCTCTCCAAAGAGTTAACAGGTTGAGGGCTGAGGTACAAACATTTAGACAACAAGATGGTGAAACTCTCTATGAAGCATGGGAGAGATACAAGGAATTGACAAGAAAGTGCCCTCCGGACATATTCAATGAATGGGTACAACTGCATATTTTCTATGAAGGATTGTCACAAGAATCAAAGAAGGCCTTAGATCACTCTTTAGGAGGATCTCTCAACAAGAAAAAGATAATTAAAGAGGCCATAGATGTCATAGAAACTGTAGCCAACAATGAATACTTCTATGCCTCTAATAGAAGCACCAATAGAGAGGTGATGGAGTTGAATCACATGGATACATTGCTAGCTCAAAACAAGTTAATCACTAAGCAATTGGCAGACCTCACCAAGAAGATGGAGAGAAATCAAGTTGCAACAGTCAATACTCAACCACCAGCTCAAGAAGAGTTCAATGCAGAGGAAGGAGGTGATTGGGAGCAATTCAATTATGTTGGAAACTTGGTGCACGAAATTGTCATCTCAGGCAACGGCGCCAGAAACCCTGTACGCACGTCTTAATAAATTATATTTCATTCACAACTTCGATACAACTAACCAGCAAGTGCACTGGGTCGTCCAAGTAATAAACCTTACGTGAGTAAGGGTTGATCCCACGTAGATTGTTGGTATGAAGCAAGCTATGGTCACCTTGTAAATCTCAGTCAGGCGGATATAAAATAGTTATGGAGTTTTCGAACATAAATAATAAATAGATAGAAAATAAGGATAGAAGCACTTATGTAATTCATTGGTGAGAATTTCAGATAAGCGTATAGAGATGCTTTTGTTCCTCTGAATCTCTGCTTTCCCGCTGTCTTCATCCAATCAGTCTTACTCCTTTCCATGGCTGGCTTTATGTAAGGACATCACCGTTGTCAATGGCTACTTCCCATCCTCTTGTGAAAATGGTCCAAATGCTCTGTCACAGCACGGCTAATCATCTGAGGTTCTCGATCATACTGGAATAGGATTCACCCTCCTTTTGCATCTGTCACTACGCCCAGCACTCGCGAGTTTGAAGTTCGTCACAGTCATTCAATCCCAGAGTCCTACTCGGAATACCACAGACAAGGTTTAGACTTTCCGGACTCTCTTGAATGCCGCCATCAATCTAGCTTATACCACGAAGATTCTGATTAAGAGATCCAAGAGATACTCATTCAATCTAAGGTAGAATGAAAGTGGTTGTCAGGCACGCGTTCATAGGGAATGATGATGATTGTCACGTTCATCACATTCAGGTTGAAGTGTGAATAAATATCTTAGAAGCGGAATAAGTTGAATTGAATAGAAAAACAGTAGTACTTTGCATTAATCTTTGAGGAACAGCAGAGCTCCACACCTTAATCTATGGAGTGTAGAAACTCTACCGTTGAAAATACATAAGTGAAAGGTTTAGGCATGGCTGAGAGGCCAGCCTCCAAAACGTGATCAAAGATGATCCGAAGATCATAAGATGTCTAATACAATAGTAAACAGTCCTATTTATACTAAACTAGTTACTAGGGTTTACAGAAGTAAGTAATTGATGCATAAATCCACTTCCGAGGCCCACTTGGTGTGTGCTTGGGCTGAGCTTGAATGTTACACGTGCAGAGGCTCTTTCTGGAGTTGAACGCCAGGTTGTAACGTATTTCTGGCGTTCAACTCTGGTTTGTGACTTGTTTTTGGCGTTTAACTCCAGACAGCAGCGTAGAACTGGCGTTCAACGCCCTTTCACGTCCTCTAAACTCGGCCAGAGTATGGACTATTATACATTGCTGGAAAGCCCTGGATGTCTACTTTCCAACGCAATTGGAAGCGCGCCATTTTGAGTTCTGTAGCTCCAGAAAATCCACTTTGAGTGCAGGGAGGTCAGAATCCAACAGCATCAACAGTCCTTCTTCAACCTCTGAATCTGATTTTTGCTAAGTCCCTCAATTTCAGCCAGAAAATACCTGAAATCATAGAAAAACACACAAACTCATATTAAAGTCTAGAAATATGAATTTAACATAAAAACTAATGAAAACATCCCTAAAAGTAACTAGATTCTACTAAAAACATACTAGAAACAATGCCAAAAAGCGTATAAATTATCCGCTCATCATAAACTCATCAAGACAAGCCTATGATCCACACTCCAAAACTTATAACCCTGGTTGGAAGAACCATCCAAATTTTGGGTGGGGAAACCAGCAAACCCAGAACTAAGATCATAGACCTTACAACTCCACCTACCAATAAACTAACCAAAGACCATACCAAGCCCCACACAACAACTCTTTCCAGCCTCTATATCAAGCCCAAAATAGCCATTCTCAGCCTCCCAATTCCAACCTACCACCACCATTTGAGGATAGACTATCCCGGATTGAGGCCATGCTTGGAGAACTTTGCAAGGAGTCTAAAGACATGCAAGATTTCAAGGAGGAGGTGAGATCCAATATGCAAAATCAAGATGCTGCCATCAAGAAACTTGAAGTACAGATTGGATACCTGTCCAAGCAAGTCCCTAGCCATAATCCCTATAATGCCACCAAGACAAACTCAAGGGAGGAATGCAAGGCTATCACACTCAGGAGTAGGAAGGAACTGAAAGAGACCTCAAGGAAAACTCAAGGGAGGGAAGTAGATGAAAGCCTAAGTGACAAGGAAGAAGCACAAACACCTGCTTCCAATTCACCAGAAGAAAAAGAAGTCCTGAGGCCATATGTTCCAAAAGCTTCTTACCCTCAGCGATTAAAGAAGAATGAAAAGGACAACCAGTTCTCCAGATTCTTGGAAGTTTTCAATAGACTCCAAATTAATATCCCTTTTGCAAAAGTATTAGAACAAATGCCACTCTATGCCAAGTTTTTGAAGGAGTTAATGACCAAGAAGAGGAGCTGGAGAAATGATAAAACTGTGGTGTTAACCAAGGAGTGTAGTGCTATCATTCAACACAAGCTACCCCAAAAACTGAAGGACCCTAGGAGCTTCCAAATCCTCTGTATCATAGGAGAAATCACAGTGGAAAAAGCCTTATGTGACTTGGGAGCTAGCATAAATTTGATGTCCCTAGCAATGATGAAGAGAATGAAGATTGAGGAAGCCAAACCAACAAGAATGGCACTTCAATTAGCAGACCAATCATTCAAATTCCCTCATGGAATAGTGGAAGATTTGTTGGTGAAGGTGGGAGACTTCATCTTCCCAGCAGACTTTGTGGTGTTGGATATGAAAGAAGAAACCAAGGCTTCAATCATTCTGGGAAGACCATTCCTAGCAACAGCTGGAGCTATCATCGATGTCCAAAAAGGGGAACTGGTTCTTAGACTACATGATGAAAAAATGGTATTGAATGTGTTCAAAGCCATGAGTTACCCATAGGAATCATTGGGAGAATGTATAAGGTTGGATGCAGTGGAGGCTTTGGTACAAGAAACTCTTGAAGAAGAAGGACTTGAGGAAGTGCCTGACGAAGAACCTCTATCAACCAATGAAGCTGCATCAATCCAACTAACTGAAGTACCCATTCCAAGCACATCAGAGGAAAAAGGGGAAGGGAATGAAGCCCCAAAACTTGAACTGAAAGCACTCCCCCCACCCTCAAGTACACATACTTGGGAAGTGATGAAAGTTACCCAGTGATCATCAATTCTGCTCTCAGTCAAGAACAAGAGAATGAACTAATCAAGGTGCTGCAAATGCACCAAAATGCCATTGGATGGATCCTTGCTGATTTAAAAAGGATAAGCTCCTCCATGTGTATGCATAAGATTCTGTTGGAAGATAATGCCAAGCCCTCTATTAAACCACAAAGAAGGTTGAATCTAGATATGAAATAAGTGGTATAAAAGGAGGTCATGAAGCTATGGCAAGCAGGGGTAATTTACCCCATTTCAGATAGCCCATGGGTGAGCCCTGTCCAAGTGGTCCCCAAGAAAAGAGGCATCACTGTGGTGTCTAATGAAAGGAATGAACTCATCCCTACAAGAAATGTCACAGGATGGAGAATGTGTATTGATTACAGAAAGCTCAATGAGGCCACTAGAAATGACTATTTTCCACTACCCTTCATGGACCAGATGCTGGAGAGGCTTGCAGGGCATGCATACTACTGCTTCCTGGATGGCTACTCAGGCTACAACCAGATTGTAGTTGACCCAAAGGACCAGAAGAAAACATCTTTCACTTGCCCATATGGGGTCTTTGCTTATAGACGCATGCCCTTTGGATGGTGCAATGCACCTGCCACTTTCCAAAGATGCATGTTCTCCATCTTCTCAAACATGATTGAAAATTTTATTGAAGTCTTTATGGATGACTTTTCAGTGTTTGGTGATTCCTTCCCAAATTGCTTGCATCACCCTGCCTTGGTGCTAAAGAGATGCCAAGAGACTAACCCAGTCTTAAACTGGGAGAAATTCCATTTTATGGTAACAGAAGGGATAGTCCTTGGCCACAAAATCTCTAATAAAGGCATAGAGGTGGACAGAGCTAAGGTGGAAGTAATTGAGAAATTACCTCCACCTAGTAATGTCAAAGCAATTAGGTGTTTCTTGGGACACGCTGGATTCTATAGAAGGTTTATTAGAGATTTTTCAAAAATTGCCAAACCTTTGAGTAACTTACTCGTCTCTGATGCACCTTTTGTGTTTGATCAAGAATGCCTGCTGGCTTTTGAAAATCTAAAAAGAAAACTTTCCTCGGTACCTATCATTGCCCCACCTAATTAGGATTTACCTTTCGAGCTGATGTGTGATGCATCAGATTTTGCTATTGGGGCAGTGTTAGGACAAAGGAAAGACAATTTGGTGCATGTTATATACTATGCCATCAAGGTCCTCAATGAGACCTAAAGGAATTACACCACCACTGAAAAGGAATTACTAGCAATAGTGTTTGCCTTTGATAAATTTAGATCATATTTCATTGGCTCTAAAGTGATTATTTTTACTGATCATGCAGCACTGAAGTATCTACTTGCCAAACAAGAGTCGAAACCAAGATTGATAAGGTGGATACTACTGCTTCAGGAGTTCAATATTGAGATTAAATATTAAAAGGGAGTAGAGAACAAGGTAGCAGACTATTTGTCAAGAATCCCTTGTGAAGAAGGCAACACACACGATCTGTATGTGAATGAATGCTTTACTGACAAAAAATTGATGTTGGTTCAAAAGGCACCCTGGTTTGCGAACATTGCAAATTTCAAGGCCATTGGGGAGTTCCCTTTGGAGATCAACAAACATCAGAAGAGAAGGCTCATCAATGATGCCATGTATTTCATTTGGGATGAACCATACCTCTTCAAGAAATGTTCAGATGGAATACTTAGAAAATGCATCTCAGAGGAAGAAGGACGGGAAGTCTTATGGAATTGTCATGGTTCTTGCGATGGAGGACACTTTGGAGGAGAAAGGACTGCAGCCAAAGTGTTGCAGTGTGGATTCTTTTAGACCACTATCTTTAAGGATGCAAAAGAACTAGTGAAGATTTGTAATGAATGCCAGAGAGCTGGAAACTTGCCCAAAAGAAATGAGATGCCACAACACTTCATCCTAGTGCTTGAACTATTTGACATATGGGGGATTGATTTCATGGGCCCATTCCCAACCTCATACTCAAACAAGTATATTTTGGTAGCAATAGACTATGTATCCAAGTGGATGGAGGCCATTGCAACTCCAACAAATGATAACAAAGTAGTGATGAACTTTCTCAGGAAGAATATCTTCAGCCGGTTTGGAGTTTCCAGAGATCTAATCAGTGACGGAGGCAGCCATTTTTGTAACAGACCACTAGAGACTCTCCTCTTGAGATATGTAGTTAAGCATAAGGTTGCCACACCTTGTCACCCCCAAACAAGATAGCAGACAGAGATATCCAACAGAGAACTCAAAAGAATTCTTGAAAAAGTTGTGGGAACTTCAAGAAAAGACTAGTCAAAGAAGTTGGATGATGCTCTTTGGGCATATAGGACAGCCTTCAAGATACCCATTGGAATGTCTCTGATGAATCCATATTTCATGGTATTCATTTACTCTATTTGGGTGGATTTCATCAACTTTTCCTACACTTATCCATTGAAATAGCATAGTTTCATGATTTCTTCCTAAATTGAGCCTGAAAGTGAAAACATGCTTTTTAGGTCTTATAATTGCTAAATTTTATCCACTTTAATTTCATATGATGCCTTAATGTGTTTGCTAAGTGATTTCAGGTTTCGAAGGCAAGTATGGGTTGAAGAAGTGAGAAAAAAGGCATGCAAAAGGGAAAAAACCATGAAGAAATGGAGTTTGGAAGTTTCAGCATGCGTGCGTACGCACAAGCGTGCATGCGTACGCACAACGAGGATTTGCGAGCGACGCGTACGTGTGGATGGATTTTGCGCAAACGACACATACGCGTGGACGACACATACGCGTGACCCACGCATACGCATGACCCACGCGTACGCGTGACTCGAATTACGTCAGTTCATTAATTGTAAATCGATGGGGGCAAATTCTGGGCCTCCAAAACCCAGTCCAACTCATTTCTGAAGCTATATCAACCCCAATTCAAGTGGAAACAAGGGGGGCAATTAGGTTTAGGTTTTCTATGTTTTTGATTTAGTTCTCTAGAGAGAGAAGCTCCCCCCTCTCTCTAGAATTAGGTTAGGTTTAGTTAATTTCTCTTAAATTTCTATCTTTAATTATTGTTTTAATGTAGTTTCATTTATGTTTCTTTACTTTATTGTCTTACTTCCCTTAGTTCTTCTTCTTAATTTCTCTTTTATGTCATTTTCTATTTTATGAACACTCTTGTTATTTTTAATTTACAATTAATGGAATTTATTTTTTATGTTCATTTATGCCTCTCTTTAGTTGTTGTTGCTATTTTCTTGCATTTGGTACTTAGACGTTATTTTTGATGCATTTTAATATTATTTTATTTTCATGCACAACAAGTGTTTGATAAAATGCTTGGCTTAGTTTTCATTTAGTTTTTCTTCACTCTTGGCTTGGGATTGTTGACTTTGGTGATCCTTGAGTCATTGATGTCCATTCCGCATTGTGTGAGGATAATTAATTGGTTTGGTTTCCATTGACGCTAGTCTTTCACTAAGTAATTAGTGAGTTGACTAGGACTTATGGATTGAAATCAATTATGGCTTTTTGACTAATTCTCAAGGAGGATTGATTGATTTGGATTGATTCTACACAATTGCCATGTTTGTGGTCCATAACTCGGATAGGAATTCTAAACTCCCCAATTCTTACCAAGAATCCTTTAATTGTTTTCCTTTAATTTCATGCATGCTTGTTTCAATTCCTTGCTACTTACATTTCTTGCCTTTCTTGCTTTCCATTTAATTTCTCGCTATTTACATTACTTGCTCTCTTGCTTTCATTCCCAACTCCCCTTACTCTTTCCCATAGCCAATAATTGTACACTTCATTGCAACTCCTGGGGAGAACGACCCAGGAGCTAAATACTCTCGGTTTACATTTTGTTTTGTATTGTGACATCTTTAGATTAATATTTGATTATGAGAATTTGTTGTTGGTTTGGACTATACTACTAACGAATTGATTCTTGATTCCAAACTACACACGAATTCTTGTCGTCAAATTTGGCGCCTGATGAGCGGATATTTTATACGCTTTTTGCGGTTAATTTCATATAGTTTTTAGTATGTTTTAGTTAGTTTTTAGTTTATTTTCATTAGTTTCTAGGCAAAATTCATATTTCTGGACTTTACTATGAGTTTGTGTATTTTTCTGTAATTTCAGGTATTTTCTGGCTGAAATTGAGGGAGCTGAGCAAAAATCTGATTCAGGCTGAAAAAGGACTGCTGATGCTGTTGGATCCTGACCTCTCTGCACTCGGAATGGAATTTCTGGAGCTACAGAAGTCTAATTGACGCGCTTCCAATTGCGTTGGAAAGTAGACATCCAGGGCTTTCCAGAAATATATAATAGTCCATACTTTTCTCAAGGATAGATGACGTAAACTGGCGTTCAACGCCAGTTCCATGTTGCAATCTGGCGTCCAGCGCCAGAAACACGTTTCAAGTTGGAGTTTAACGCCAGAAACAGGTTACAGCATGGCGTTGAACGCCCAAAACAGCCCAGACACGTGAGAAGCTTTAGTCTCAGCCCCAGCACACACCAAGTGGGCCCCAGAAGTAGATTTCTGCACTATCTATCATAGTTTACTCATTTTCTGTAAACCTAGGTTACTAGTTTAGTATTTAAACAACTTTTAGAGACTTATTTTGTATCTCATGACATTTTTAGATCTGAATTTTGTACTCTTTGACAGCATGAGTCTCTAAACTCCATTGTTAGGGGTGAGGAGCTCTGCTGTGTCTCGATGAATTAATGCAAGTATTTCTGTTTTTCATTCAAACATGCGTGTTCCTATCTAAGATATCCATTCGCACTTCAACATGAATGTGATGAACGTGACAATCATCATCATTCTCCTACGAACGCGTGCCTGACAACCACTTTCGTTCACCATAGAATGATTGAATATCTCTTGGATCTCTTAATCAGAATCTTCGTGGTATAAGCTAGATTGATAGCAGCATTCAAGAGAATCCGGAAAGTCTAAACCTTGTCTGTGGTATTCCGAGTAGGATTCAAGAATTGAATGACTGTGACGAGCTTCAAACTCGCGAGTTCTGGGCATAGTGACAGACGCAAAAGGATAGTAAATCCCATTCCGGTACGATTGAGAACCTGCAGATGATTAGCCATGCGGTGACAGCGCACCTGGACCCTTTTCACTGGAAGGATGGATGGTAGCCATTGACAACGGTGATCCACCAACACACAGCTTGCCATAGGAGGACGTGCGTGCGTGAATCAGGAAACAGAGGAAAGCAGAATTTCAGAAGACAAAGCATCTCCAAAACTCCAACATATTCTCCATTACTGCATACAAGTATAATTTGTGTTCTGCCCTTCTTACTTTTTACAATTCAAATTAAGAATTATTATTGATATTATATCCTGCTAAGAGTTACGAGATAACCATAGCTTGCTTCAAGCCAACAATCTCCGTGGGATCGACCCTTACTCACATAAGGTATTACTTGGACGACCCAGTGCACTTGCTGGTTAGTTGTGCGAAGTTGTAAGAGAGTAATGTGAACATTAACATTACAATTTCGTGCACCAAGTTTTTGGCGCCGTTGCCGGGGATTGTTTGAGTTTGAACAACTGACGGTGAATCCTGTTGCTTAGATTAGGAAAATTTTGTCTTTTGGGTCAGAGTCTTTTATATTCTTTTCAAAAAAAATAAAAACAAAATAAAATAAAGATAAAAATAATATTTTTTCTTAGTTATTAAAAATATTTTTCAAAACAAGTGTTACATTTACTGCCCATTTGGCTAGAGCGTTGGTCTGTGTTCTTGGTAAATTGGGTACCTTCTTTTTAAAATTCTTTTTCAAAAATAATTTTTACATTAAATCTTGTGCCAAACTTTAAGTTTTGGTGTTTTCTTGTTGATTTTTCTTTGGTTTTCGAAAAATCTTATTTTGGTTTTTTAAAAATTTTAAGTTTGGTATTCTTTCTTCATGTTCTTGTGTTCTTGTGAATCTTCAAAGTGTTCTTGAGTTTTCCTTCTGTCTTGATCTTAAAATTTTTAAGTTTGGTGTTCCTTGGTGTTCTCCCTCTAAAATTTTTGAAAACAAGGAGCATTAGATCTAAAAATTTTAAATCTTGTGCTATCTTATTGTTTTTCTCTCTCCTCTTTAAATTCAAAAATATCTTTTCTCTCTATTT
This sequence comes from Arachis hypogaea, assembly GCF_003086295.3. Taxonomy (NCBI): domain Eukaryota; kingdom Viridiplantae; phylum Streptophyta; class Magnoliopsida; order Fabales; family Fabaceae; genus Arachis; species Arachis hypogaea. The sequence goes on along the minus strand of NC_092048.1, from coordinate 67,672,607 downwards.
TAAAGCAAATTTTCAAAATTTACCTTTAAAATTCAGATTTTTATTTCAAAATTTAAAACCTTTTTCAAAAATCATCATATCCTTTTCAAAACTTCCTAACCACTTTCTCTCTCCTCATTTTTTCGAAAATCTTCACCCATTTTTATTTATTTTATTTTAATTTATTTTATTTTCGAAATAAATAAATAAATAAATAAATAAATAAAAATAAAATTTTTTTATTACATCATCTCCCTTTCTCCATCATGGATCTAAGTGGAAATGAACAGTCCAGAAGGACTCTGGGATCATATGCTAACCCCTCTACTGCTTCATATGGGAGTAGTATCTGCATACCCTCCATTGGAGTCAGTAGCTTTGAGTTGAATCCTCAGCTCATTATCATGGTGCAGCAAAGCTGCCAGTATTCCGGTCTTCCACAGGAAGAACCTACAGAGTTTCTGGCACAGTTTTTATAAATTGCTGACACAGTACATGATAAGGAAGTAGATCAGGATGTTTACAGATTATTACTGTTTCCATTTGCTGTAAAAGACCAAGCCAAGAGGTGGTTAAATAACCAACCTAAGGCTAGCATAAGGACATGGAAACAGCTGACAGAAAAATTTCTGAATCAATACTTTCCTCCAAAACGGATGACACAGCTAAGGTTGGACATCCAAGGCTTTAAACAAGGAGATAATAAATCTCTTTATGATGCCTGGGAGAGATACAGAGAGATGCTACGAAAATGCCCCTCTGAAATGTTTTCAGAGTGGGTTCAATTAGACATCTTCTATTATGGGCTTATAGAAAGAGCTCAGATCTCTCTAGATTACTCAGCTGGTGGATCTATCCACATGAGAAAGACAATTGAAGAAGCTCAAGAGCTCATTGATACAGTTGCCAGAAATCAGCATCTGTACCTAAGCAGTGACCCTTCCATGAAAGAAGAGGTTAAAACAGTAACTGCTGAACTCAGTCCTGTAGAACAAGCTGCTGAATTCAATCAGCAATTGGACTTTCTAACACAACAGTTAGCCGAATTCAAAGATAGACTACAAGAGACAAGGATGGCTAATATAAATATGGAAGAACAAATGAAGCAAACAAAACAGCAGCTGTCAAAACAAATAACAGAAGAATGCCAAGCAATTCAATTAAGAAGTGAGAAAACATTAAATACCCAACCTCAAGGCAGCAGGAAGCCAAGAAATGAGCAAACCACCCAAAATCCATCTGAGGACAGTAAGAGCCCAGGAAAAAATAATTCTGGCATTAAAACGCTAGAAATTGGGTGGAAGGCTGGCGCTGAACGCCCAGACCATGCTCAGGACTGGCGTTCAATGCCAGAAACAAGCAAGGAACTGGCGTTGAACGCCCAAAGGAAGCACAGTTCTTGCGTTCAGACGCCAGGAACAGATGAGGAATTGGTGTCTAACGTCACTCCAGCTTCTAACTCTGGCACTCAAATGCCAGAGAGGGATCAGACACACACAAGTGCTGATGACAACCCCTCTAAAAAGGCTTCTTCAACTATTTCTGTAGGAAATAAACCTACAGCAACCAAGGTTGAGGAATATAAAGCCAAGATACCTTATCCTCAAAAACTCCGCCAAGAGGAGCAGGATAAGCAATTTGCTCGCTTTGCAGATTATCTCAGGACTCTTGAAATTAAGATTCCGTTTGCAGAGGCACTTGAGCAAATACCTTCTTATGCCAAGTTCATGAAAGAGATCTTGAGTCATAAGAAGGATTGGAGAGAAACTGAAAGAGTTTTCCTCACTGAAGAATGCAATGCAGTCATTCTGAAAAGCTTTCTTGAAAAGCTTAAAGATCCCGGAAGCTTTCTAATACCATGCACATTGGAGGGAAATTGCACCAGGACAGCTTTATGCGATCTTGGGGCAAGCATCAACCTAATACCTGCATCCACTATCAGAAAGCTTGGTTTAACTGAAGAAGTTAAACCAACCCGGATATGTCTCCAACTTGCTGATGGCTCCATTAAATACCCATCCGGTGTGATTGAGGACATGATTGTCAGGGTTGGGCCATTCGCCTTTCCCAATGACTTCGTAGTGCTGGAGATGGAGGAGCACAAGAGTGCTACTCTCATTCTAGGAAGACCTTTCCTAGCAACTGGACGAACTCTCATTGATGTCCAAAAGGGGAAAGTCACCCTGAGAGTCAATGAAGATGAGTTTAAGTTGAATGCTGTCAATGCCATGCAGCATCCAGATACACCAAAAGACTACATGAAAGTTGATCTTATTGACTCTTTGGTAGAAGAGATCAACATGGCTGAGAGTCTCGAATCAGAGCTGGAAAACATCTTTAAAGATGTTCCACTTGATCTAGAGGATTCAGAGGAATTGAAAGAGTCTCTGAAATTTCCTCAAGAAGAGGAAAAACCTCCTAAACCCGAGCTCAAACCATTACCACCATCCCTAAAATATGCATTTCTGGGAGAAGGTGATACTTTTCCAGTGATCATAAGCTCTGCCTTAAATCCACAGGAAGAGGAAGCACTAATTCAAGTGCTAAGGACACACAAGACAGCTCTTGGGTGGTCCATAAGTGACCTTAAGGGCAAAAGCCCAGCTAGATGCATGCACAAGATCTTATTGGAGGACAATGCTAAGCCAGTGGTTCAACCACAGAGGTGGCTAAATCCAACCATGAAGGAAGTGGTGCAGAAAGAGGTCACTAAATTACTGGAGGCTGAGATTATTTATCCTATTTCAGATAGCCCCTGGGTGAGTCCTGTTCAAGTTATCCCTAAAAAGGGAGGCATGACAGTGGTTCATAATGAAAAAAATGAACTGGTTCCTACAAGAACAGTTACAGGGTGGCGCATGTGTATTGATTACAGAAGGCTCAATAAGCCACCAGAAAGGATCATTTTCCTTTACCATTCATAGACCAGATGCTAGAAAGACTAGCAGGTCATAATTATTACTGCTTTTTGGATGGCTATTCAGGCTACAACCAAATTGCAGTAGATCCCCAGGATCAAGAGAAAACAGCATTCACATATCCATCTGGAGTATTTGCTTACACAAGGATGCCTTTTGGGCTGTGTAATGCGCCTGCAACCTTTCAGAGATGCATGCTCTCTATTTTCTCTGATATGGTGGAAAAATTTCTGGAAGTCTTCATGGATGACTTCTCAGTATATGGAGACTCATTCAGCTCCTGTCTTGATCACCTGACACTGGTTTTGAAAAGATGCCAAGAGACCAACCTGGTTTTAAACTGGAAAAAATGTCACTTTATGGTGACTGAAGGGATTGTCCTTGGGCATAAAATTTCAAACAAGGGAATAGAGGTGGATCAAGCTAAAATAGAGGTAATTGAAAAATTACCACCACCTGCCAATGTTAAGGCAATCAGAAGCTTTCTGGGGCATGTAGGATTTTATAGGAGGTTTATAAAGGATTTTTCAAAAATTGCAAAACCTCTAAGCAACATGCTAGATGTTGACACGCCATTTGTGTTTGACACAGAGTGTCTGCAGGCGTTTGAAACTCTGAAAGCTAAGCTGGTCACAGCACCAGTTATCTCTGCACCAGACTGGACATTACCGTTCGAATTAATGTGTGATGCCAGTGATCACACCATTGGTGCAGTACTGGGGCAGAGGCATGACAAGCTTCTGCATGTCATTTATTATGCTAGCCGTGTTTTGAATGATGCCCAGAAAAATTACACAACCACAGAAAAAGAATTGCTTGCAGTGGTTTATGCCATTGACAAGTTTAGATCATACTTAGTAGGATCAAAAGTGATTGTGTACACAGATCATGCTGCTCTTAAATATCTACTCACAAAGCAGGATTCAAAACCCAGACTTATAAGATGGGTGTTACTTCTGCAAGAGTTTGATATAGAAATAAGAGACAGAAAAGGGACAGAAAACCAAGTGGCTGACCATCTGTCCCGGATAGAACCAGTGGAAGGGGCGTCCTCCCCCTCTATTGAGATCTCTGAAACCTTTCCGGATGAGCATTTGTTCGCAATTCAGAAATTACCATGGTTTGCAGACATTGCAAACTACAAAGCTGCAAGGTTCATTCCCAAGGAGTACAGCAGGCAACAAAAGAAAAAATTAATTACTGATGCAAAGTACTACTTGTGGGATGAACCCTATCTCTTTAAGAGATGTACAGACGGAATAATCCGTAGGTGTGTGCCTAGAGAAGAAGCGCAGAGGATCCTATTGCATTGCCATGGATCACAATATGGAGGCCATTTTGGAGGTGAGCGAACAGCCACCAAGGTCCTCCAATGTGGTTTCTACTGGCCTATACTCTATAGAGATTCCTAAGAGTTTGTACGTAACTGTGACAGTTGCCAGAGAGCTGATAATTTGCCTCATAGTTATGCCATGCCTCAACAAGGAATCTTGGAGATTGAGTTGTTTGATGTATGGGGAATTGATTTCATGGGGCCTTTCCCACCATCATACTCAAACACTTATATTCTGGTGGCAGTTGACTATGTATCAAAATGGGTAGAGGCCATTGCCACACCCACCAATGATACTAAAACAGTACTAAAGTTCCTCCAGAAACACATATTCAGCAGATTTGGTGTCCCTAGGGTACTAATCAGTGATGGGGCACTCACTTCTGCAACAAACAGCTTCACTCTGCCATGGTCCGGTATGGGATTCGCCATAAGGTGGCAACTCCATATCATCCACAGACAAATAGACAAGCTGAAGTCTCTAATAGAGAACTAAAAAGAATCCTGGAACGGACTGTAAGTACTCGTAGAAAGGATTGGGCACGAAGCTTGGATGATGCTCTGTGGGCTTACAGAACAGCATTCAAGACTCCCATAGGGACCTCTCCTTACCAACTTGTGTATGGTAAGGCTTGTCACCTGCACGTGGAACTAGAACATAAGGCCTACTGGGCAACCAGATTCCTTAATTTTGATGCCAAATTAGCTGGAGAGAAAAGATTGCTCCAGCTGAATGAGCTAGAGGAATTCAGATTCACTGCTTTCGAAAATGCCAAGCTTTACAAAGAGAAATCAAAAAGGTGGCATGACAGAAAGCTGTCATCTAGAATCTTTGAACCAGGACAAAAGGTTCTGTTGTTTAACTCTAGGATCAGGCTATTTCCCGGGAAACTGAAGTCCCGGTGGAGAGGACCATATGTGATTACAAGTGTATCACCATATGGTTATGTGGAGCTTCAAGATATTGATTCTGATAAGAAGTTCATTGTTAATGGACAGAGAATCAAGCACTATCTTGAAGGCAATGTTGAGCAAGAGTGCTCAAGGCTGAGGCTAGATTAAAAACTCAGCAAGGTCCAGCTAAAGACAATAAAGAAGCGCTTGCTGGGAGGCAACCCAGCCATGGGGCATCACTTCCTCTAAGCATTTTGCCCTATTCTTGATTTTATTTGTTTATATAAAGTGCATTGATACTAAGGTAAAGAGTCAATTGTATAAGTTTACAGGGTTACAGAAGGATTCTGCACACAAAATAGAGAAAAAGAGCTCACTGGCAAGAAAACGCCAGTAAAAGTCTGTTTTGGGCGCTCAACGCCCAAAAGAAGCATCCACTGGGCGTTGAACGCCAGTAAGGATAGCCATCTGGGCGTTAAACGCCAGATTTACAGCGTCCTGGGCATTCAGAAAAATGCCCAGTGACAAAGGAGTTCCTGGCGTTCAACGCCAGAAAGAAGCAACAGTTGGGCGTTGAACGCCCAGGAGAAGCAGCAGTTGGGCGTTGAACGCCCAAAACATGCAGCATTTGGGCGTTCAAACGCCAGGATGGTGGAGAGGAGGTAAATTCGTTTTTTTTTTCATATTTTTCATTTTAATCTTAATTTTCATGTTTCAATTCATGATTTCTTGCATAAACATGTTACAAACCCTAATTTCTAAAATCCCTAATTTCTAAAAACCCCACTTTAAAAATATCAAATGTATCTTAATCCATAAGCACAAATCTTTTTTTTTTCCAATTCAACTCTTTTTCAAAATTTTCAAAACAAATCTATCTCTTTTCATTCAAAAATCTTTACAACTAATCAATATCTTTTTCAAATCTCCATATTATCTTTTTCAAAAAAATCCAAATTTATCTTTTTCAAATATCTTTCATATCTTTTCAATTTTAAATTATATCTTTTCTTATCATACTTATCTCTTTTTAAATCATATCTTCTATCTTATCTTTCTCCCTATTTTCGAAAACACACCCCCCTCCCTTTTAAAAACACATTCGGCCTCCTTTCTCTCATCCACCATTCAACACTAGCTCTCCTTCTATCCCTCTCCTTTCTTTTCTTTTGCTTGAGGACAAGCAATCCTCTAAGTTTGGTGTGTTTATCCGTGATCACTAAACCATACCCACTAAGATCATGGCTCCTAAAGGAAAACAACCCACTCCAAGAGGCAAGAAAGAGAGTGTTCCAAAACCACTTTGGAATCAAGGGAGGTTCTTAACCAAAGAACATTCAGACCATTACTACAAAATAATGGGTCTAAGATCTGTGATCCCGGAAGTCAAGTTCGATCTGAAAGAAGATGAATATCTGGAGATCCAAGAGTAGATTCGAAACAGGAACTGGGAAGTCCTAGCTAATCCTGAAACGAAAGTGGGAAGGAATATGGTTCAAGAATTCTATGCTAATCTGTGGCAGACAGACAGGCAGAGAATATCTGGAGCTGCCCTCTATGACTACAAGACTGTGGTCAGAGGAAAGATTGTTCACATCCACCCTGACAAAATCAGGGAGATCTTTAAGCTACCTCAGCTGAAAGATGACCCAGACTCCTTCAATAGGAGAATGATGAGAACAAACAAGGGCCTGGATAAGATTCTAGAGGATATATGCATCCCTGGAGCCAGGTGGACCACCAGCACGAAGGGTGCCCCAAGTCAACTCAAGAGAGAAGATCTCAAACCAGTCGCCAGAGGATGGCTGGACTTCATTGGGCGTTCTATATTGCCCACCAGCAACCGTTCTGAAGTCAATATTAGAAGAGCAGTGATGATCCATTGCATTATGTTGGGAAAAGAAGTAGAAGTTCATCAACTGATCCCATCTGAATTCTACATACTTGCCAACAAGAACTCCAAGGATGCCAGGTTAGCTTATCCAAGCCTAATCTCTATGCTCTGCAAAGATGCTGGAGTAAAGATGGGAATAACAGAGTATATCTCAGTGGAGCAACCAATCACTAAAATCACAATGGAAAAACAACAAATGCAGGATGACCCCATCAAGAGGAGGGCGCAAGAATTCCTACCAGAATTCCCTCAATTTGAATACTGGGAGCATCTTGAGGCATCTGTCACTAAGTTGCAAGAAACCATGGACCAATTGAAGGAAGAACAGCAAAATCAAAACAGCATGCTTTGTAAACTGCTCAGAGAACAAGAGGTGCAAGGGCGTGAATTAAGAGAACTAAAGCGTCAGAAACTATCTCTTGAAGGGCCAAGCACCCCACAGACTAAAGAGGCATCCGTTTCCCAAAGTCAAGGTTGTTGAGTTCTGATCTTAACCTTAACCCTGTGATAACTTTTTTTTCTATTATTTGAGTTTCACCTTAGGAGTCATATAATGGCAATTAGTATTTATATTTTGATTTTATCCCCAATTAAGCTATAATTTATTTTTCTCATCATCATTAAACATGAATAAAATAGAAGATTTTCTTTAGAACAAGGAGGCAATAATTTTCGAGTTTTTAATAAAACAAATTCTAATTGTTTACATATGGTGGCAATGCTTTCTGCCTTCTGAATGAATGCTTGAACAGTGCATATGTCTTTGGAATTTGATGTTCTTGAATGTTAAATATGTTGGCTCTTGAAAGAATGATAAACATGAGACATGTTATTGGTAATCTGAAAAATCATAAAAATGATTCTTGAAGCAAGAAAAAGCAATGAATACAAAGCTTGCAAAAAAAAAAGCCAATAACCCTTAAAACCAAAAGGCAAGGTAATAAAAAGGATCCAAGGCTTTGAGCATCAGTGGATAGGAGGGCCTGAGGGAATCAAATCCTGGTCTAAGCGGCTAAACCAAGTTGTCCCTAACCATGTGCTTGTGGCGTGAAGGTGTCAAGTGAAAACTTGAGACTGAGCGGTTAAAGTCAAAGTCCGAAGCAAAGAGAAGAGTGTGCTTAAGAACCCTGGACACCTATAATTGCGGGCTTTAACAAAGCTGAGTCACAATCTAAAAAGGTTCACCCAATTATGTGTCTGTAGCATTTATGTATCCGGTGGTAATACTGGAAAACAAAGTGCTTAGGGCCACGGCCAAGACTCATAAAAGTAGCTGTGTTCAAGAATCAACATACTGAAATAAGAGAATCAATAACACTATCTGAATTTTAAGTTCCTATAGATGCCAATCATTTTGAGCTTCAATGGATAAAGTGAGATGCCAAAACTGTTCGGAAGCAAAAAGCTACTAGCCCCGCTCATTTAATTAGAATCTGAGCTTCACTCAAAAACTATGAGATATTATTGTTTCTTGACTCATTTGTATTCTATTTTATTTATCTAGTTGCTTGAGGACAAGCAACAGTTTAAGTTTGGTGTTGTGATGAGCGGATATTTTATACGCTTTTTGGGGTTAATTTCATATAGTTTTTAGTATGTTTTAGTTAGTTTTTAGTTTATTTTCTCTAGTTTCTAGGAAAAATTCATATTTCTGGACTTTACTATGAGTTTGTGTATTTTTCTATAATTTCAGGTATTTTCTGGCTGAAATTGAGGGAGCTGAGCAAAAATCTGATTCAGGCTGAAAAAGGACTGCTGATGCTGTTGGATCCTGACCTCTCTGCACTCGGAATGGAGTTTCTGGAGCTACAAGAGTCCAATTGACGCGCTTCCAATTGCGTTGGAAAGTAGACATCCAGGGCTTTCTAGCAAGATATAATAGTTCATACTTTGCTCAAGGATAGACGACGTAAACTAGCGTTCAACGCCAGTTCCATGTTGCAATCTGGTGTCCAGCGCCAGAAACACGTTACAAGTTGGAGTTCAACGCCAGAAACAGGTTACAGCCTGGCGTTGAATGCCCAAAACAGCCCAGGCATGTGAGAAGCTTAAGTCTCAGCCCCAGCACACACCAAGTGGGCCCCAGAAGTAGATTTCTGCACTATCTATCATAGTTTACTCATTTTCTGTAAACCTAGGTTACTAGTTTAGTATTTAAACAACTTTTAGAGACTTATTTTGTATCTCATGACATTTTTAGATCTGAATTTTGTACTCTTTGACAGAATGAGTCTCTAAACTCCATTGTTGGGGGTGAGGAGCTCTGCTGTGTCTCGATGAATTAATGCAAGTATTTCTATTTTCTATTCAAACATGCGTGTTCCTATCTAAGATATCCATTCGCACTTCAACATGAATGTGATGAACGTGACAATCATCATCATTCTCCCACGAACGCGTGCCTGACAACCACTTCCGTTCACCGTAGAATGAATGAATATCTCTTGGATCTCTTAATCAGAATCTTCGTGGTATAAGCTAGATTGATGGCAGCATTCAAGAGAATCCGGAAAGTCTAAACCTTGTCTGTGGTATTCCGAGTAGGATTCAAGGATTGAATGACTGTGACGAGCTTCAAACTCGCGAGTTCTGGGCATAGTGACAGACGCAAAAGGATAGTAAATCCCATTCCGGTACGATTGAGAACCTGCAGATGATTAGCCGTGCGGTGACAGTGCACCTGGACCCTTTTCACTGGAAGGATGGATGATAGCCATTGACAACGGTGATCCACCAACACACAGCTTGCCATAGGAGGACGTGCGTGCGTGAATCAGGAAATAGAGGAAAGCAGAATTTCAGAAGACAAAGCATCTCCAAAACTCCAACATATTCTCCATTACAGCATACAAGTATAATTTGTGTTCTGCCCTTCTTACTTTTTACAATTCAAATTAAGAATTATTATTGATATTATATCATGACTAAGAGTTATGAGATAACCATAGCTTGCTTCAAGCCAACAATCTCTGTGGGATCGACCCTTACTCACGTAAGGTATTACTTGGACGACCCAGTGCACTTGCTGGTTAGTTGTGCGAAGTTGTAAGAGAGTAATGTGAACATTAACATTACAATTTCGTGCACCAGCGCCGTTGCCGAGGAGTTGCAATGGTGTATGTTTTTGCCTATTGTAAATATGTTAATATGTAAATAGCTTGCTTTTTGGTTGTCATTTGTTAGGATTGGGATCTTAGAGGACATTGGACATTCTAGCATTGGTGGGGAAGTCAAGCACAAGCCACCATAGCAAAGGCTCTCCCAATTGTCTAACTTGAAGACATTAAATAAAAGTGTTTGGTAACATTGTTCCTACTATTCTCTTTTTGTATATATTTTGGTTTATTGCATGTTTATTTGGTTGGTTAGCTTAGAATTAGTTTAATTTTGATATTTGTAAGTTAATTTTGGTTTGGATCATGAATTTATGGGTTCTTGCATGTTTTGGTGTTTGGTTTTGATTGAACTAAGGCTTGGTACCTTAGAATTTTGAAGAAAAAAATTTTTGCAAAACAGGGCATCTGTGCGTATGCACGTACTTGTGCGAGCGCACAAAACAGCTATTTTCTGCTTCCTGTGCGTGCGCATCGACCTGTGCGCACGCACACGTATCATTTTGCCTTTTGTTCGCAGCGCCAGCACGCTTTGTGCGCGCACATTCCCCTGCTTTCTGCGACCCATGCGTGCGCACCTACTCGTGCGTACGCACAAATACCCTTTTCGCACTTATTGTGCAGCCGCACAGACGTGTGCATCCGCACGCCAGCTTGCAACCACTCTGGTGTGAGCGTTGGCACAGCCTGTGCATGTGAACCCCTGTCCCTTATACTCTTGAGCGTGCGCATGGACCTGTGTGCGCGTGCATACGTGATCCTTTCCATGTCTTAAAAAAAAAAAATTTCGGCCTTCTGTGCGTGGGCACAGCCCTGTGCCCACGCACACCTCGAACCATGCCCTCTGGTGGCGGTGTTTGCTCGCACAGTGCAAATGCACAAGCATTTTGAGTTTTCCCATCGACGCGTACGCGTCACCTTGCTTTTTCCTCGCCCACGCAAAATACGCGTCCATCGCGCGTACGTGTCGATTTCCTCCTTTCGCAATACCACGCGCACGCGTCCTTGACGCATACACGTGACCCTCCGTGCGTGCGCATAGCCCCTTGTGTGTATGCACGCCCCTGTTTTCACCCCGTTTACTTCTTTTCTTCTCCTTTCTCTACTTCTTCTCTTCCTTTCTCTTTTCCCCTTTTCTTCCCCTCCTCCAACCACCATTTTCCACCTTACTTCGCTACTCACGCACTCACCTTTAGTTAGTTAGTTTTTTTGTTTGTTAGTTAGTTGTTATTTGCTTAGCTAGTTTAATTTTTTTTTTTATGCTAAGTGTTGGATAATTGAGTTAATTTATTGATTGTGTTGAGATATTGCTGCTGAATTATTATTTTTGTTACTATTTCTTGAGGTTGTAAATTGTTGCTTGGTGTTGAGTTATTCATGTTTAATTTTGCATACACCAACCAGTTATAACATTGCCTCCATGAACTTCTCTGGACTTCTAAATTGCATGTTTGATCACCATGTAATTTGATTTCATTATCTTTAGACAGGCAATTTATTCTTAGTTGATGCATTTTTGTTAGGTGATGCTTGTTTATAACTGATTTTTATTTAAGTCACCTATTTGATGCATTAACATTGAGAATTGTGAAATTGGCTCATGAGCTTACTTAATGACACTTTTAGAGGTTTTTAAGCTTTGTGGACCATACTTGTCATGTTTTTCACTTCATGTCAATTAGGTGTTGCTCCATTACCCAATTCACAATTCCTTCATTCTTGCTTGAATACTTTCATGCTTCTTTATTACTTGTTTGTTTATCTTAGCATACAAGTTTCTTTAAAGTATTTCAAGTACACTAGGATGAGTTAAGTGCATGCTATTTTGTATACTTGTGACCTAGTTATCCATGCTAGTGTGTGCGTATTCTAAATCGTGCATAACTTAGAATTCACACACTTGTTTTCTTCATGTCACACTTATTCACTCACTCATTCTAGTGCTTATCACCTCATTCTAACACTCCATGCTTCCTTGTTCTTATATTGACTTGTCTTTCCATCCTCTTTTCTATTTTCCATGGATGAGTCACCATAACTGACAAGGAAAGCGGGAGGACGAGCATGCAGTAGCCGATTGATCCACCAGCTGAAGGTGGCAATCTGAAGTCGCCATCCCCCCCCCTGTTGCTTGCCTTTAGTTGCACTACGGACGGTGCAAATCTTTAAGTGTGGGGAGGTCGTCTCTGATCGGCAATCTTGGGTGACATACTCTAATCCTAACACTTGCACATTCTTTTTGAATTCTTGGTTGTATTTCTCCTAGTTCGTACATATTTTAGAGCTTTAATTGCATATTTGTTACTTTATTGCATGTCTTTGCATAAATATAATAAGCTTAGTTAATTTAATGAAAATTTTCCAAGAAAAACATTCTTGATAGGGCATTCACATCCTAATGATTTGAGTTGGTATTTATTTGATTGAAACTTGCTTGAAATATATTGTGGAACATGTTTTTGAGTTATGAACACACAACCTTGTGAGTTTTTGAGCCTCATTGTATGGTTACATCATATAACCACTTATTTTTATTCTTGTGTGTGTTATTCTCTTTTTATGATTGCAATCTTTGATTTGTTTAATTCTTTATGTCCATTATTTGATGTATATATGCATTTATGTGATTGAGGCCATCTTTTCATTAAGCTCACTTGTTCCAAATAGTCTACCCTTTTATCTCCCCTTTGTTAACCAACTTTGAGCCTATTTCAATTCCTTTTTGTTCTTAAAGTAGCACATTACTAGCCTTAAAGTGAAAAATAATAAATGTCCTTTATTTGGATCTTTGATTAGCTTAGGCTAGTGAGAGTGTGTATCATCTAAGTGTGGGAAAGTTGGGAACTTTGGTTGATGTAAAAGTGGATTTTTGTACTTTGTTGGAAATCTTGGGAATTAGGTACATACTCATGCATCTAATACTTAAGCCATATGCATTGTCACTTTTGTATATATATTTTATGTTTAAAAAAAAGAGAGAGAGAGAGAGGAGAAAGGGGACAAAATGCCCCAAAATTTGAGAAATAAAAAAGCATATGAGTTGTGATTAAAGAGAAAATGCATGAGTGTGTAAGAAAAGTGAGACATGGGTAGTTAGGATTGCTTTGAGTTGTATAGATTGCTATGTAGGTTTGGTAAGAGCTTAGGCTAATCAAAGATGCAAATATCAAGCTCACTTGACCACATACAACCCTACCTTTACCCAAACCCCATTACAACCATGGAAAAGTCCTCATGATACTTGCATGCATGCATTGAATAATGTTGATTGTTAGATGAAAGACAAATCTTAGAAAGCATGATTAGAAGAGAAATGAGTGAATTGACCCTATACACTTGAGTGATTAGAGCGGATACGCATCCGGCGAGGGTTCAATCGCTCAACTACATATTTTCACGAATGCTTAATTGCTTATCTTGCAAGTTATTTATGCTTTTCAATAACTCGAATCAATTATGAATTTGACTTGGTTGAGATTGCTTTAGCCCTAACGTTCATATATGCTTTCTTGAAAATTAATTTATTTTGACTAAATGTAATACCCCTTGTTTCTTTCTTGAGTATAGCATGAGGAAATGCTATTGTTTAAGTGTGGGGATGTGATGAATCCACATTTCATGGTCTTCATTTACTCTATTTGGGTGGATTTCATCAACTTTTCCTACACTTACCCATTGAAATAGCATAGTTTCATGATTTCTTCCTAAATTGTGCTTGAAAGTGAAAACATGATTTTTAGGTCTTATAATTGCTAAATTTTATCCATTTTAATTCTATATGATGCCTTGATGTGTTTGCTAAGTGATTTCAGGTTTCCAAGGCAAGTATGGGTTGAAGAAGTGAGAAAAAGGGCATGCAAAAGGGAAGAAACCATGAAGAAACGGTGTTTGCGAGCGACGCGTACGCGTGACCCACGCATACGCGTGGATGGATTTTGCACAAACGACGCGTACGCGTGACCCACGCATATGCGTGACTCGAATTACGTCAGCTCATTAATTGCAAATTACTGGGGGCGAATTCTGGGCCTCCAAAACCCAATCCAACTCATTTCTGAAGCTATTTCAACCCCAATTCAAGTGGAAACAAGGGAGGGCAATTAAGTTTAGGTTTTCTATGTTTTTGATTTAGTTCTCTAGAGAGAGAAGCTCCCCCCTCTCTCTACAATTAGGTTAGGTTTAGTTAATTTCTCTTAAATTTCTGTCTTTAATTATTGTTTTAATGTAGTTTCATTTATGTTTCTTTACTTTATTGTCTTACTTCCCTTAGTTCTTCTTCTTAATTTCTCTTTTATGTCATTTTCCATTTTATGAACACTCTTGTTATTTTTAATTTACAATTAATGCAATTTATGTTTCATGTTCATTTATGGCTTTCTTTAGTTGTTGTTGCTCTTTTCTTGCTTTTGGTAGTTAGACTTTATTTTTGATGTATTTTAATATTATTTTATTTTCATGCACACCAAGTGTTTGATAAAATGCTTGGCTTAGTTTTTATTTAGTTTTTCTTCACTCTTGGCTTGGGATTGTTGACTTTGGTGATCCTTGAGTCATTGATGTCCACTCCACATTGTGTGAGGACAGTTAATTGATTTGGTTTCTATTAACGCTAGTCTTTCACTAAGTAATTAGTGAGTTGACTAGGACTTATGGATTGAGATCAATTACACCTTTGCTAATTCTCAAGGAGGATTGATTAGTTTAGATTGATTCCACACAATTGCCATGTTTGTGGTCAATGGCTAGGATAGGTAGCCTTAGTTTACTTGCCAAGAGGTTTCTTGCACTTTAATTTTCCTTGCTTTGCATTTAATTGCTTGACTTTTGCTTACTTTCATTTGCTTTCTTGCATGTTAATTTACTTTCTTGCCATTTCTTTTCCTTTCTTTTTATTGCTTTTGACTTTTATTGCTTTGATGTTTAATTTCCTACATGTTTAGTTTTTACACTCTTGGTTGAGAAATTAGATGTTTGGGTGGAATTGAGTTGTGGATATCCATTTCGCATTTTGTGGGAATAATTAATTAGTTTGGTTTCCATTGACGCTAGTCTTTCACTAAGTAATTAGTGAGTTTACTAGAACTTATGGATTGAAATCAATTATGGCTTTTTGACTAATTCTCAAGGAGGATTGATTGATTTGGATTGATTCCACACAATTGCCATGTTTGTGGTCCATAACTAGGATAGGAATCCTAAACTTCCCAATTCTTACCAAGAATCCTTTAATTGCTTTCCTTTAATTTCAGGCATGCTTGTGTTCAATTCCTTGCTACTTACATTTCTTGCCTTTCTTGATTTCCATTTACTTTCTTGCTATTTACATTGCTTTCTCTCTTGCTTTCATTCCCAATTCCCCTTGCTCTCTCATAGCCAATAATTATACACTTCATTGAAGTTCCTAGGGAAGACGACCCGGGAGCTAAATACTCTCAGTTATAATTTGTTTTGTATTGTGACATCCTTTGGATTCATATTTGATCTTGGGAATTAATTTTTGCTACCAATGAATCCGTTCTTGTTTTGATCGATTCCAAACTATGAAATAATTCCCTTCGTCAGTCTCTGTTCCAATTGGTGTATAGAAAGGCTTGTCATCTACCAGTGGAGTTGGAACACAAAGCATTCTGGGCTCTCAAGCTACTGAACTTTGACAACAATGCTGCTGGTGAATGAAGGATCCTACAACTACAAGAAAGGGTAAAGAAAAAGCATGACCTCAATTTGGCACCAAGGAACTTTGAAGAGGGACAGAGAGTACTCCTTTACAACTCCAAGCTTAAGCTTTTTCCTGGAAAGCTAAAGTCAAGGTGGTCAGGACCCTTTCTTGCCAGGTCTCACCTTATGGACACATAGAAATTATGGAAGAAAGTTCACAGGAAACCTTTACTATGAATGGACAAAGGCTCAAACACTATCTGGGCAATATAGGTGAAAACCCCAAGATGAAGTACAAGATCAACTGATGAGATAACTACCAAGCTAGTAACATTAAAAGAGCGCTTGTTAGGAGGGAACCTAACCAGAGATAATTTCCTTTTCTTGAGTTGTTTCAATAAAAAATAGTTAAATAGATTTCTCTGTATTGCAAAGAGCTAAGTTTAGTGTTACACACTAAAATAATTCAAGGGTGAATGTGGGATGCTAAGTTTGGTGTTCCACCAAAGATTTCATTAAAAACACATTGCAACCCTCAACATGATCATTCACTAGCTCCAAAAAATCAGAGAGACTACTTAACAACTATTAATTTCTAGATTCATAGTTTATTTTCTTAATAAAAGCACTTGAAGTTTCTGTATTTACTCAATTTGATGCATAAGGCAAGGAACTAAGTTTGGTGTTCACACACCAATCTAAGTTCAGAAGCCTACAAACATACATGCATGCTAACAATCTCCCAAGTGCTTGGGGAGCAAACAACTTTCAATATCATTGCAGGAAGTCATTCAGCTTCTGGGAAGGACTGTGCATCACCATCAAGGAGAATGCAACAGTTAAGGAGGATGATGAAAAATTAATCAAGAAGATACCAAGAGGTTGTGTTGTTACTTAACTATTTTTACTTTGAAGAGTTTTAATTGGAAGTTAAATGTGCCCGTGTTGATTAGCTTACCTTCATTTGAATTCTGTTATTTGCTTCTTTAATTTTCATTTAAGTGTTCTAGCCTAAGTGCCTGTTTCAATTTCATCCTGCTTGAATGTATGCCTTGTCCCCTTTTGATTGAATAAAGGAAAATGTTTGACACAGAAAGAGTAATTGTTCAAGTTGGTAGGAAACAGAATAAGGTTAAGTGGTGGTACATATTTGATTGTTTAGCTAGTTCACTAAAAATGATGAAAGATAGAATGTCCCTTTTAAGCATGAATTTAGTTGCCGTGTGTAAAGCCTTAGTGAATAATTTTCCTTGGAAGAAAGAAAGAACAAGAAAGAAAAGAAGAAAACCCAACGTTGGTGGCAAAGTTGGGCCACCAATGGCTAGCACCAACGTTGGCAACAAAAAGAAAAGAAATAAGTAAATAAGCTAGGCACCAATAGCTTGAACCTTAAGACACATGTCTGTGATGTTTCTATACTAGGATCTACTTGGATGATTAGGTTCTAAGGAGTATTTTAACACTTGGTAACTTGGGTTAACTAACCTGGGATTATCAACCAAAAGTCCATTATCAAGAGCAACCTAGTTACAAGGCATTTAGTGACCAAAAGAGGTGTTGGACATCAATATCTTTAGGATGAATTGTGAGCCAAGTGCCTGAAGGGTGCTTCATCACCCAACACCTTGAGCCAACTGGGTTGGGAGTGTTGACTGAAAACTTATCTAAAAGGCTGCCTCAACACAGAACACTGAGCTGCAAATAAGGAATAAGTTTCTAAGCAAAAGAAAAGCAAAAAAATCAAACACCATGGATCAATGAATAACAAGCCTCCATAACAGCACCTTAGTTAGCACATAGAAGGACATCTCACACCTGAAAACTAATAAAAGTTGAGCTGCAAATATATCCTGCATAAAACCCCATGAACCAAGATCTATTGCTTCCCAATAAGGACTTATATTCCTCTCTGTTTTCACTCGTTCAACTTATGTTTTACTGCTTGCTTGGGGACAAGCAAGATTTAAGTTTGGTATTGTGATGCCCAGGCATCTTAGGCTAGTTTCACAAGCCTTTTTCATCTGTTTTCATTAGGTTTCATACACTTTCTTGAGCAATAAGTAAGTAATTGGATTAAAATTTCATGCATGTCTTGATTCAATCAAACATGGTTAAATTGATGTATTTTCATGAGATTTATGCTAGATTTGCTTGATTATATGAATGATGCAAAAATCTTGTGATTATAGCAAGACTTTCATGCATTTGTTTGGTTGATGATAGGTAGAAAGAAACAAAGGAATGGCAAGGAAGAGGTAAGGGAAGCAACGTTGATGGCCAAAGTTGGCTTACCAACGTTACCTCAAAATGCTGTTTTGACGCATACGCGTGGGTGACGCGCACGCGTGTATGAACGAATGTTGGTGCACCAACATTGAGTCAAACGTTAGTGGCAACGCTCAATCCTTTTTCAAAAGAATGTTTGACTCAACGTTTTCCTATAAACGTTGATCACCAACGTTGATGCCAGCTCTATTACAATTGGGCACCCATGCAGAGTATGAATGTTAGTTGCCAACGTCCCTTCTCAACGTCATTGAAGAGCCACTTTAACTGCTTCAACAAAGGCCAAAGCCTAGTCTAAAGACTTGAAGACTGAAGGAAGAAAGTGTATAAATAGTAGAGAGTTTGAGCTAGAAAAGGGGGATCGGGAACCTAGGGATCCAAGATTGTAAACACTCTCTGTAAATTCAGTTTACTTTTGCAATGCACTTTTCAATTTCAAATTCCATTCCCAAAGTTATGAACAACTAAACCCCTCTTCATTGGGTTAGGGAGCTCTGTTGTAATTCAATGGATCAATAATAGTTTTCATTTTTCTTCCTCTGTCTTTTCTCTTGATTTTTCTTGAAAGCTTTGGATCTCCATCCAATTGAGAAATTGTCTCGAAAGAGAAATTGTTCATACTTGGATTTTCTCAGAACCTTGAAAGAGGAATGATGTGCAAAAAATAAGTTATGCGCAATAACAATCGGCAAGTGCACTGGGTCGTATCAAGTAATAAAACTCACTAAAGAGTGAGGTCGATCCCACAAGGATTAACGGATTAAGCAATCAATGGTTGATTGATTTTCCTAGTTAGACGAGCATATTAGAGTGATAAGCAGCAGGAAGTGTAAATAACAGAAAAGTAAAGGCAAGCAATTAAGTGCAGAAAAGTAAAATAACAGGAAAAGTAAAGTACGGGAAAGTAAATGACCGAAAGTAAATGTAAAAACTAAAAATAAAATGAACATTAGGATCAAGAGATATTGCAATTCTCCGGATCAAGTTCATCCTCATCTCTTCCTCAATCATTGCATTTATTGATCTCCTTGGCAATCTTAGGTGATTGGATCCCAATTTCTTGGCAATCCAATCTCTCTAAGCATGAACAATTGCCCAATTCCTTGATCTAAGAGCTCATGGGAAGAGATGAAGTTTGGTCACTGATTATACCACACACATTCATAGATCAACGTATTGGTAGGATTAAATGTCATAATATCCATCCAACCCCAACCTAATCCAATGTGAGAAAGATTTCAAGCATGGTTCTTATGATTTCTCTTCAAAGCCTATCACAAAAACCCAATTACGTTCAATTTCTTTCCCAAGACAATCGAATGGTTTAATGAGGAACGAAATCATTCTAGCAAGATCAAGAGAAAAGACAGAAGAAGAAGAATGAAAACTACAATTAATCCATTAAATAACAATAGAGCTCTCTAACCCAATGAAAAGAGTTAGTTGAAGTCATTGTTCTGTTTGAACAGAAAAGAAAGAAAGTGTAGAAAACTAAAGAAGATTAAGAATTAAAAACTGGAAATGAAAATTCAAAGTTCATAATTGAAAAGTACAAATCAAAACCGAACTACTACTAAGGAAGAAAAAGAAAAGAAAAGGAAAAAGAATGTATGAAAGGTGTGTGTCAGAGAACGTGGGTGCATGATTCTGGACTCCCCTCCAATCTAGAATGAGTTCTCCAATCCAACTAATGCCTATATATAGGCTTACAAACTGAAAATGAAAATACAAATTACAAATGAAAATTCCTAATCTAGATGCTTCTTGTGCCTTGGATTGAGTGATGTTGATGGGCTTTAGCTTGCCTGCATGATCCAGAGGTGTATTCGCATTTATTGGGGCCATTTTTTGTGTCACAGATGTTGAGAAATGCTCCCAGGTTCACTTCAACGTTTAACCCAAAGTTGGACCCAAACATTGGTGCACCAGCATTGAAAACAACGTCCGATTCTGAAGCTCAAACTTATTGCCCACCCCATACTATTATATATTGTTGAAAAGTCATGAATGTCTACTTTACAATGCCATTAGAAGCGCATCATTTGGAGCTCTACAGATCGAGTTATACTCCATCGAAGGTGCATAGGTCAGCTGGCCTTACTACGGGTTGGTACCATGTTTGTCTATGCACCTTTCGGGGCAGTTCTCTTCCTCAAGTTTAGTGTACACCATGTAGTTTCATATATGCCTGGAAAGCTCTGGATTCCTACTTTCCAATGCCTTTGGAATCACATCATTTGGAGCTTTGTAGCTCAAGTTATTCTTGTTTGAAGTAGACCCATTTAGGCTGTCAGGAGCAAAGTTGGACTCATCGTTGGTGCACCAACGTTCTTCCCACGCGTACGCATGGGCGACGCGTACGCATGGGCGACGCGTACGCGTAGATTACCAATTTTTTCACACTCACACGTACACGTGGGCGATGCGTACGCGTGGGTGCCAATTTTTCCATGCATTTTGTCGAGCACGTTGGAGGTAACGTTGGACCACCAACGTTCCCTCCAACGTTGGCATCTCTCTACCCCCAACGTTGGAACCATGGTTGGAGTCCAACTTTGGCTCCAACTATGGTCTCTTGAATTGAAGTTTGAGGCATAGTTGGAGTCCAACTTTGCCTCCAACTATGCACCTTTCTCTTGGGCAACGTTTGAGGTAGCGTTTGAGGTCCGACTTTGGGTCTAACATTGCTTTCTTGCTTCTTCCTTGCCCCCTTCTCTGCTTCTCTTTTGCCTATCATCAAACAAATAAGTGTATCAAAGTAACATACAAGATAATCTTTACTATGCTAAGTGTGCTAATAATGCTCAAAATCATAACTTCACTTAGTGTGATCTATTTCATCATATTTACCCTGTATATTAACTAAAATTCACTTATGCTTGAGATTTTCTTTCATGCAGAAATTATTCATGCTTTTGCTCCTTTATCAATAAAACTTGTATGAAAACTAAACCAAAATCTAGTGAAAAAGCATAGGAAAAATAGGCTATGATGCCCTAGTATCACAACACCAAACTTAAATCTTGCTTGTCCCCAAGCAAGAAGAGAATCATGAGATAAAGTTTGACAATCCAAGGCAAGAAGAATAGCAGTGTGATGTTCATGGTTAGCTAGTTTTCTATACATGCAACAATCACAAAAGAGATTCACATGATTGATGCCTCTATCTAGCTCATTTTATGAAATCTTTTTCTTTAAGTTTCTTCCTTGAACAATCTTTTCATTTTTCTTAGTTTCTTGGGTGCTTTGCACCATGAGTTAAAAGTAAAACTACGACTCTAAATGCTTTGTTTTCAAGTATTACCACTTCATACATAAGCACCACAAGAATTTAATCAGAGGACTTCTTTATGCTCATTTGTTTCTTTTCCTGACTCTCTAATCATTGATGCTCAGAGCCTTGAACTTTGAGGGAGTGCCTTTGCATTTGAGCCTAGCTTTGACTCCAAGTGTTTTGTTTTCAAGCCTTTTGCTTGATACATAAACAACACAAGTACTTAACAATTGAATTGTCATTGGTACTCAGAGCCTTCAGCTTTCTCATTCTTTCCCTTTTTATTTTCTTGCCTTAATTGCATTTGCTTTTCCAAGGTTTTTCATGATTTCAAAAATTTCATAAAATGTCCTAGATGAAAACTTCAATTAAATAAAATTCAAATACAATTGAGTAACAATAGTCATGATAGCTTCCCAATACTTATAAGCTCATGCTCACTTCTTCTTTAATGACCTTATTTGTTTATGGTAATGAAACTAACTTGCTTTGGACTCACAAAATTCAAGATAGCAATCATAATGTCACAGCAACATGCTACAATTCAAGCATCAAACTATGCTTATTCACAAGGGCAATCACACATACATACAAAAAAAATAGAAGACAATTATGCAATTGAAAATACTGGAAATAAATAAGAGGAAAAGAAATTTTACCACCTTGTAGTTCATTTTCATTGTTGTTGTCCTTTTCCTCCTATTCTTCCCCTTCCCACACCAATTTAAGATGATTACTTGTCTTCAAGCAACGAATAAAATAGTGGTAATGAGGTCCATGATGGGTCATGAATGTCTTACACACTAAAATGTGAGTGATGCATGTGGTTAAGCAAGCAAAAATTTAAGATAACACTGCAGGCCTAAGAAGCAAAGGCATTATGATTATACAAACAAGTGGTGTTGCTAGATACATTACATAGAAAAATAAGTGGCACACCAAACTTAGTGTGACACTTCCTCTTAGAATTGATGCAAGTATCAGAAAGATTAAAAGTAGATTGTTGCAGAGCAACATCAAACTTAGAATGTAACCAAGTGCCAATTTTATTTGGAAGAAAACTAAGTAAAAGTAACTATTCTATGTGTTAATAACACAATCACGAAGAGCCAGAGGTGTCACAAACAGGGGCTTCTTAGTGAGGCATTAACACAAATAGTTAAAAAGCATAGAAAACAAAGAACAAAAGCAATTAAATGAACAAGCCAAAACAAAAAAAAATGTCTAATCTAGGTAATCAACAAACCGGTAGTTTGTTAATCACAATTGATCCCCGGCAACAACGCCAAAAACTTGATGTCACGAAAACTTGTCTCTCAACAAATTTCCACCGGCAAGTGCACCGGATTGTCGTCAAGTAAAAACTTACTATAGAGTGAAGTCGAATCCCACAGGGATTGGTTGGTTGATCAACGTTAATTGGAGAATTGTTCTAGTTGAACTAAATCAGATTTGAAATTGGGATTGCCGAAAGTAAATTGGCGGGAAACTTAAAGAGCAAGAAATGTAAATGACTGAATGTAAATTGCAGAATGTACATAACAGAAACTTTAATTGCCAGAAATTAAATGGGAATGGGGAAATTGAGCATCAAATTAAAAGGTAGAATGTAAAAGAATGGGTAGATCAGAAAAGGGGAAGCTCATTGGGGTCAGGAGATGTTATAATCCTCCGGATCAAGTTTATTTTCATCTCTTCCTTAATTAATGCATTCATTGATCTCCTTGGAAATATTAGGTGAGTGGATCCCAATTCCTTGGCAATCCAATCTCTCTAAGCATGAACAATTGTCCAATTCCTTGATTTAAGTGCTCATGGAAAGAGATGAAGTATGGTCACTGATTATACCACACACATTCATAGATCAAAGTGTTGGTAGGATTACATGTCACGATATCCATCCAAACCCCAACCTAATCCTAATGTGAGAAAGAATTCAAGCATGATTCTGTGATTTCTCTTCCAAGCCTATCACAGAACCTAATTATATTCAATTTCTTTCATAAGACAATTGAATGATTAAATGAAGAACGAATTCTTTCTAGGCAGATCAAGAGAAAAGACAGAAGAAGAAAAATGAAAACTAATATTGATCCATTGAATTACAACAGAGCTCCCTAACCCAATGAAATGGGTTTAGTTGTTTATAGCTTCAAAAATGGAAAATGAAATGGAAAAGTACATTGCAAAATATAAAAGTGCAGAGAAAGTAAAATTGGGCAGAGTTTCAGTACTCTGTGTGTAACCCCACTTTTCTAACTAAAGCTCTAATCTATTTATACACTTTCTTCTTTCAGTCTTCAAGTACTTGGACTGAGCCCTTTGGCCTCTATTGAAGCTAGTTGGAAGTGGCTTTTAGTGGCCTTGATGAGGACGTTTAAAAATTAACGTTCATACTCTTCTTGGGTGCCTTTTTGTATTGAGATTGGGTTGACATAGGAGTTTACGTTGGAGTTCAATGTTTAAGCTCAAACATTGGGTCAAACTTTGCCATGTGAGGCTGGGACGTTGGCCCTGGAGTTTGACCCAATGTTGGACCTCACGTTGGAGTTCAATATTTGCTCATCTACGCGTACGTGTGCCATACGCGTACGCGCCGATTTGCAAAATTGCTCGTCCACACATACGCGTGACCACGCGTATGCGTCCCTTCGCAATTTTTCTTGGAAGTTGTCGAGCACGTTGGACTCAACATTGGACCCAACGTTGGGCCACCAATGTCTTCCAATCCACGCGTACGCGTGACCTACGCGTGCGCGTCGATTGGCCAAAATGCACACCCATGCGGCGTAACCCATGCGTACGCGTCGTTGCACATTTTCCCAATCTCCAAAACTTGAAATCTATCGCGCATGTTGGAGGTAACGTTGGACCCCAACGTTGCCTCCAACGTTGGCACCTTTTCTACCTCAACGTTGGACCCATAGTTGGAGTCCAACTTTGGCTCCAACTATGGTCTCTTGAATTGAAGTTGCAGGCTTAGTTGGAGTCCAACTTTAGCTCCAACTTTGCACCCTTTTTGGTCAAAGTTTGAGGTCCAACTTTGAGCTCAAACGTTGCCTTCTTGCTTATAGTTTGAGGCATAGTTGGAGTCTAACTTTGGCTCCAACTAGGCACCTTTCTTGGGCAAAATTTGAGGTAAAGTTGGAGGCTAACTTTAGCTCCAACTTTACACCTCTTTGAATATGGATGTTGGACCTAGCGTTGGAGCACCAACTTTGGCTCCAACGTTGGTCTCCCCTCTTCTTCATCAATGTTTGAGGCAATGTTAGAGCATCAACTTTGGCTCCAATGTTGCTTCCTTTTGCTTCCTTCCATGGCCCTTTTGTTGCTTGTTTGCTCTCCCTTCCTTAGCTTCCTTTTCACCTATCATCAGTCAAACATTTGAATCAAAGTTTGCTATAATCACAAGATATTTACATCATTCACTCATCAAGCCAAAATTGTATAAAATCTTGAGGAAAGCACATAAATAACCAAGTTTAATTGAATCAAGGGATGCATGAAATTCTTATCCAAATGCTTACTTATAGCTCAAGAAAGTGCATAAAACCTAATGAAAACAAAAGAAAAAGGCTTGTGAAACTAGCCTAAGATGCCTTGGCATCAAGGAATGAGGAAATCATGCTAGAAATGATTTCTCAAGTTGGACTGGGTTGGGGGTTGGATGGATATAGTGACATGTAATCCTACCAATACTTTGATCTAGAAAAACATGTGGTATAATTAGTGATCGTACTTCATCTCTTCCCATGAGAAATTAGATCAAGACATTGGGCAATTATTCAAGCTTAGAGAGATTGAACTGCCAAGATATTGGGATCCAATCACCTAAGATTGCCAAGAAGATCAATGAATGCATTGATTGAGGAAGAGATGAGAATGAACTTGATTCTGAAAATGCAATATCTCCTAAGCCCAATGAACCTCCCCATTTTGATCTCTCCCATTCTTTAATTTCTACTGTTTACATTTATGCTCAATCATCCCCATTCCTATTTAAGTTTCTGCAATTTAATTTTTGCTCCTTACATTCTGCAATTTATTTTTAGTTATTTACATTCCTTGCTGTTTATGTTTCCCGCCATTTAAATTCTGCAATTCTTAATCCAATTTCGCTTAGTTCAACTAGAATACTCCTCTAATTAAAGTTGCTCAACCAATCAATCCCTGTGGGATTCGACCTCACTCTATTGTGAGTTTTTAATTGACGACAATTTGGTATACTTGCCGAGGAAATTTTGTTGAGAGACAGATTTTCGTGCATCACAATACCTTACCATCCTCAAACGAGTGGATAAGTTGAAATCTCAAATAGGGAGCTCAAAAGAATTTTGGAGAAAACAGTAAGAGCTTCAAAGAAAGATTGGTCAAAGAAGTTGTACGATACCTTGTGGGCCTATAGGACTGTCTTCAAAACACCAATTGGTAGGTCACCTTACCAACTTGTGTATGGAAATACATGCCACCTACCTGTGGAGCCTGAACACAAGGCATATTGGGCTACCAAATTCTTGAACTTTGACCAACAAGCAGCAGGGGAGAAGAGACTTTTGCAGTTAAATAAATTGGAGGAATTCAGCTCAGAAGCTTATGAAAGTTCTAAGTTGTACAAGGAGAGAGCTAAAAGGTGGCATGATATGACAGAACCTTTGAAGCTAGCCAGAGAGTTCTGATGACATGTCATCATGTCATGTTTTTCTATGCTTTTTCACACAAGAAATTGATGATTAGTGCTTAAATATTGAATGCTTTTGTGCTTAAATGGTATATTTTTTTTATCTTTTAATTTTATAAACTTTGTAGGAAATAAGTGGAAAAAGAAGCAAAAAGCACAAAATAAGCTAAAAAGGAGAAAAGAGGAATTCTGGGGCACATTTTGGAGCTTGGGCACACTTTGGAGCCTTAGGCCACGCTTTTAAAAGTGTGGCCCATGATTTAAACAAAGACACACGTACAGGACGCGCACACGTCGGGCAAGGTATTTTGAAGAACCCCGCGTACGCGTGCATGACGCGTACCCGTGGAAATGAATGCCGTTCATTTGCACAGAGAACGCTACATTCACTAAGCCAGCATTTTCGGGAAAGTTAAGATTTAGAGGCAAAGTTTTGCAAACAACGCGCACGCGTGCTCGACGCGCACGCGTCGATGGAGAACCAGGGATGAAGCACGTGCACGCGTGGCTGGCACTGAAGCATTGAATTGAGATTTTTTGCTACTCATGCGCACGCGTACATGACGCGCACGCGTGAGGCAGCATTCATTAAGCAAAAGTAGCGCTCTTTAAGAGAACACTGCAAAGGATACGTACGCGTGGGTGACGCGTACGCGTCGATGGGCGAAAATGCAAAAGCACGCGCAAGCGTGAAGGACATGTATGCGTGGGTGCCCGAACGCTCCGTTCTCTAAATGAACGCTACACTCTTTTGGAAGCATCACTTCTGCTCAATTTATCTGATTCCAAGCCCAAGTGAAATTCAAAGCAAGCAGAGCCCATTTTCATCACTCAAAGGCACAAAAAACAGTTAGAATAAGAATTTCATTTGAATTGTAATTTGTTTCAATTTCAATTTCATTTTCATTTTGTAAAGCCTATACAAAGGCATCAGTTTCATTTTAGAAGGAGGACACATAGTAGGAGTAGGAGTATGATAGAAGGCTCAGGCTGGAGGATTAGAGACTCCAGATCTCTGTTGGAGGATTAGAGACTCCAGAGAGCTTAGCATAGTTTGATACACTTTTATCTTTCTGCAATTGTCAATTTGGCTTATGCAATTTTCAATTTCTGCAATTCTCTTTGCAAATTTACTTTCTGAAACTTTACATTTGAGTTTGCTGTGATCTGAATTTACTTTTCATGCAATTTAATTCTTTTTCAATTGTTCTGAGTTTTGATTTAATGCTTTCTTTAATTTTCCTGCACCCAATTCCCTTTACATTTGATGCAATTTACATTTCTTGCTCTGTAAGATTTTGTTAATATACTTTCTGCAATTTAAATTCCCTGCAATTTACTTTCTGTTGATCAATTCTCACTCAATTCCCCACTGTTAGCTTGACTAAACTAATCACCTCACTAAAGTTGCTTAATCCATCAATCCCTGTGGGATCGACCTCACACTTGTGAGTTATTACTACTTGATGCGACCACGTACACTTGTCGGTGAGTTTGTGTGGAATCATTTTTCCCTCATCAAGTTTTTGGCGCCGTTGCCGGGGATTGATTTAGATCGACAATGATTAAGTAGGTGCGAAGTTTAGATTAAGCATTTTCTTTGTTTTTGTTCTTTTAGTTTTCTGTTTTAAACTGATACCAAGGTGTTTGAGTTATTGCCTCACTAAGAAATTCTTCTCTGTGACATGAATTTCAATTTTCATTGGTGATGTGTTTTACAAAATTCAAATGGAGTTCAACTCATCTTATGATCAAACAAATTTCATGGGATATTACCCACCATCACCAAATGACTATTCTAATGGTGGATGGGAATATCACCAAGAAATCACAGATTCTGAGCACTCCAATCAAATGAGATATGCTTCAGAGCCACAAGATGAGCAGGAGAATCATATGGGATATCGCCCACCATCTCAATGTGATTCAATTCATTATCCTAATGGTGGCTGGGAATATCAACAAGGAATAAGAGAGTATGAACAATCAAGTAAAATGAACTACTTCCCAGAGCCACAAAGTGACTCATACTGTTATGACACGCACACAAATGATGGCTAGGAAGGGAATTGCAATGATTCACATTCTAATCATTCAAAGACATTATCACCTAATTATGCTTTCAATGAATTCATGCACGATTATTCCTCAATGTCACAAGATGATCCATATTGTGATGAATTCAACAATTCTTCAAGCTATGCTTGGGAGGATCAAAACCAGAAAGCATTTGACAGTTCGTACTCCACTTATCAATAGCAAACCTTCAATTCATTCATGGAAAGTTGTCAAACCTCACATCCCAGTTTTTCATATGAAAATTCTTTATCACTTAACTATCCCTCGACACAAAATCTCTTCCAAAACTCACAGTCCACACAAACTTCCATGAACCAAAGCCTCTCAAGCTTGAGACCATGCTTGAAAGATATGAGGGGGAGGCACAGATATCCTGGAATGAACAAGAGAACTCCCTCAAAAACATGGAAGTGTTGGTAAACCAAATGTTAAGTGCAAGGGAGGAGGTGGAAGAGCAAAATGAAGAGGCTCCTGAACTAAGTAAAACCCCACCTCCTGATTTCTCATGTCAAAATTTTCCATCACTTGACTATACCTCAACACAAAGCTTCCTCCAAGATCCATACAATTCATTTCACCAACCACAAGACACACCTGATTACTCATAAAATTCATTTCATATCCCTCAACACAACTTCACCACAATACCCACAAGCCCATAAAATCCACCCCAATCTACTTCTCTCTTGCTACAAGCAGAACAATGCCTGCAAAGTGCCATAGACTCTAGGGAGAGAACTAGAGAATCCTTAGAAAGACAAGAACAATCCTGGAAAGAGCAAGAAATCCTCTTCAAGAAGGATAGGCACTTAAAGCAAATGAGGAGAAACTTAGAACTGCTGAGCAAGGAAGATGAAGACCAATTGTTGGATGTGAAGGAGGAGGTGGAAGAGCAAGAAAAAGAGGAACCTGTGTCAAGAAAAATTTCAATGAAGAATGAGGTAGTGGAGGTATTTGAACTTGAGATTGCATATCTACAGAAGCCACTTGAGATGACAAAAGAACATGAAAACTCACAACCCTCACAAACTTTCCTGAACCAAAGATTCTCAGCACTTGAATCTGTGATTGAAAGGTATGAAGAGGAGATGAAAAAATATTGGGAAGATCAACAAACCTCCTCCATAAAAGTGCTATTAAATCAAATGTTGAGTGCAAAGAAGGAAGTGGAAGAACAAGAAAGTGAGGAAGAAAATCAAGAAAGTACATACCCAAGTGAGTCAGAAAGTTGCATAGAAGAAGGGCTCATTGAACCACCAATTCAAAAGGCTTTTGATGAAGATAAAGCTCCAACAATCACACAACAACCATGTCTTGATATCCAAGGCGTGAAGGCAACCAACAAGAACACCGAAGAGAGGATTGTGACCAAGATACCAAGGACAACATTCAAGAAAAGGTCAAGTGCAAACAATCCTACCCCTGATCCAGCAAGCAAGTTCAATCCAGCAAATAACAAAAGGAAGCTTGCTGAGGAGAGACCAACAAAGGGGACAATGAATGGCTTTTCTCTTCTCTTAAAAAACTAGAAGAAGAGGAAGAAAGTGAAGAATAACATGTCAAGCTAATGACACTAAAAGAGCGCTTGTTGGGAGGCAACCCAATCTTAGGTAACATTTTATTTCTCTGCTTTGTTTGTTTTATCTCTTTGCTCTCTTTAAATTTAATAAATTGGCATATGATTACATTCTAAGTTTGGTGTTGCCCTGCAATAATTTATTTTCAATCCCTCTAGATGATTGCATCAATTCTCAATGGAAGTTTCACACTAAGTTTCTAAGTTTGGTGTGCCACTTAATTTTCTGTGCAAATAAATCCAGCAACACCACTTGTCTGCATAATCATAATGCCTTTGCAGTGTTACTTTTCTTTTGGTTTGATACTTTTTCATTCTATTTACTTTAGTAATTTCTTTGTTTTTAATGCTTTCATTTATTTTGCTCCTTAACTGTTTTTGTTAATACCTCACCAAGAAATCCTTATTCATGATAGATTCTTGGCTTGGTGATTGTATTTAACATATAACAGTTTCATTTGCCTAGTTTTAGTTCAAATAAATGGACATGTGATTGCATTCTAAGTTTGGTGTTGCTATGCAACAAAATTTATTTCTAATTTTTATTGGATACTTGCATCAATTCCAAGTAAAAGTGTCACACTAAGTTTGGTGTGCCACTTATCTTTTATGCAATGTATCATGCACACCCTTCTTATTTTTGCAATCGCAATGTCTCTGTTTCCTATGCCTTCACTGTTATTTTTCACTTTTGCTTGCTTAAACACATGTACTACTAACATTTTTATTGTGTAAGACATTTATGGTCCATTTTAGACCCTATCACTATTGTTCTAATTGTTGCTTGAGGAGGAGCAAGCATTCTGGGTTTGGCATGGGAAGTGGAAGAATAGAAGGAAAAGGACAACAACAAGGAAGATGAACTACAAGGTTGTAACGCTCCTTTCTCCTCCTACTTACTTCCAGTACTGTAAATTACATGATTGTCTTTATCTTCTCTGTATGCATGTATGTTATGAATAAGCATAGTTTGATTACTGATTTTTAACATCTTGCTGTGACATTATGAGTACCATCTTGAATTTTGTAAGTTCTAAGCAATAAAGTATCATGATCATAAACAAACAAGGTTATCAAAGAAGAATTTAGCATGAGCATACAAGTATTGGAAGACTAGTATGATTAATTGTTGCTCAATTGCATTAGATCTTATTTAATTGAAGTTTTCATCTAGGACATTTTATGAAATTTTTGAAATCATGAAAACCTTGAAGAAGAAAATACAGTTAAGGCAAGAAAAGAAAAAGGGAAAGAATGAGAAAGCTGAAGGCTCTGAGTACCAATGACAATTCGTTTGCTAAGTACTTGTGGTGTTTATGTATCAGGCAAGAAGCTTGAAAACAAAATACTTAGAGTCAAGGCTAGGCTCAAGTGCAAATGCACTCCTTCAAAGCTCAAGGCTCTGAGCATCAATGATTAGAGAGTCAAGAAAAAAAACAAATGAGCTTAAAAGAAGTCATCTAATTAAATGCTTATGGTGCTTATGTATCAAGTGATAATACTTGAAAACAAAGCATTTAGAAGTCGTAGCTTTGTTATCAACTCATAGGGCAAAACACCCAAAAGGATAAGCTAATAAGAAAATGAAAAGCTTGTTTCAAGGAAGAAATATAAGGAAAAGATTTCATAAAATGAGCTAGATAGAAGCATCAATCATTTAAATTTCTTTTGTGATTGTAGCATGCATAGAAAACTAGCCAACTATGAACATCAAATTCCTATTCTTCTCATCTTGGTTTGTCAAAATTTACTGCATGATTCTTTTCTTGCTTGGGGACAAGCAAGGTTTAAGTTTGGTGTTGTGATGACATGTCAACATGGCATGTTTTTCTATGCTTTTTCATACAAGAAATTGATGATTAGTGCTTAAATATTGAATGCTTTTGTGCTTAAATGGTATATTTCTTTGATCTTTTAATTTTATAAACTTTGTAGAAAATAAGTGGAAAAAGAAGCAAAACGCACAAAATAAGCTAAAAAGGAGAAAAGAGGAATTCAGAGGCACATTTTGGAGCTTGGGCACACTTTGGAGTCTTAGGCCACGCTTTTAAAAGCGTGGCCCATGATTTAAACAAAGAAAAGGCTCTTGGCGTGAAAACATCACGACGCGCACGCGTACAGGACGCGCACGCATCGGGCAAGGAATTTTGAAGAACCACGCGTACGCGTGGAAATGACAGGCGTTCATTTGCACAGAGAATGCTACGTTCACTAAGCCAGCGTTTTCGGGCAAGTTAAAATTTGGAGGCAAAGTTTTGCAAACGACATGCACGCGTGCTTGACGTGCACGCGTCGATGGAGAACCTGGGATGAAGCACGCACATGCTTGATTGGCACTGAAGCATGGAATTGAGATTTTTTGCTACCCACGCGCACGCATACATGATGCACACGCGTGGGGCAGCATTCATTAAGCAAACGTAGCGCTCATTAAGAAAACGTTGCAAAGCACGCGTACGCGTGAAGGACGCGTATGCGTGGGTGCCCGAACGCTCCGTTCTCTAAATGAACACTACGCTCTCCTGGAAGCATCACTTCTGCTCAATTTATCTGATTCCAAGCCCAAGTGAAATTCAAAGCAAGTAGAGCTCATTTTCATCACTCAAAGGCACAAGAAACAGTTAGAATAGGAATTTCATTTGAATTATAATTTGTTTCAATTTCAATTTCATTTTCATTTTGTAAAGCCTATATAAAGGCATTAGTTTCATTTTAGAAGGAAGACGCACAGTAGGAGTAGGAGTAGGATAGAAGGATTAGGCTGGAGGATTAGAGACTCCAGATCTCTCTTGGAGGATTAGAGACTCCAGAGAGCTTAGCATAGTTTGATACACTTTTATCTTTCTGCAATTGTCAATTTGGCTTATGCAATATTCAATTTCTGCAATTCTCTTATGCAAATTTACTTTCTGGAACTTTACATTTGAGTTTGCTGTGATCTGAATTTACTTTTCATGCAATTTAATTCTTCTTCAATTGTTCTGAGTTCTGATTTAAAGCTTTCTTTAATTTCCCTGCACCCAATTCCCTTTACATTTGATGCAATTTACATTTCTTGCTCTTTAAGATTCTGTCAATTAACTTTTTACAATTTAAATTCCTGCAATTTACTTTCTGTTGATCAATTCTCACACAATTCACCACTGTTATCTTGACTAAACTAATCACCTCACTAAAGTTGCTTGATCCATCAATCCCTGTGGGATCGACCTCACTCTTGTGAGTTATTACTACTTGATGCGACCCGGTACACTTGCCGGTGAGTTTGTGTGGAATCATTTTTCCCTCATCAAGTTCTCTTGTTCAACTCTAGATTAAAATTTTTGCTTGGAAATCTCAAATCTAGATGGTCTAGACCATTGCTAATGACCAAAGTCTCGCCTTACGGTCATGTTGAATTGAAGGAAGAAAACTCACAAAGGACATTCATAGTCAATGGTCACAGTCGTAAACATTACTTGGGAGAAGAATTAGATCACCAAAGAATCAATCACAACCTCAACTAAGAAGAGATGCACTATCAAGCTAGTGATGTTAAAGAAGCGCTTGTTGGGAGGTACTCCAACCTTTGGTAACTCTTTCTTACTTTTCTCTAATAAGTGTCAATTAAGCTTAGTGTGTATTGTATGGAATAAGTTTGGTGTTGCACACTAATATTTGAGTGGGACACACAATTCTAAGGTGAATGCACTATATTAGGATTAGTGTTTGCCCTACAAAACTTAGTATAGTCACATTATACCATTACAAAGTGTTTCATGGGTGCCCCTA
The DNA here is from genome assembly GCF_003086295.3 of Arachis hypogaea. NCBI lineage: Eukaryota > Viridiplantae > Streptophyta > Magnoliopsida > Fabales > Fabaceae > Arachis > Arachis hypogaea. The sequence goes on along the minus strand of NC_092048.1, from coordinate 67,639,154 downwards.
TTATTCCAAACAACCACAGGTGCTTAATGCTTCTGTTGTTTTCATTTGGATAATTTTTAGTTATATCAAATTTTGTTGCTTTACTAATCACTTTTTACTCTTTGCTCATTGAATATGCTCATGCATCTCCATGCAACACACTTGATTCTTGAACTTTCATGCATACAACTATAGCTTTCATTAGGTATGGTGTTCATATTTTCTCATGCATGCATAAATCTCTTGGTCATTTGCTCTGTTTTTTGTATTCTTGAAGGCATTTACATAGACGATAGTGTGCATGCATTCATTTCATTTTTCTCTCACATGTACTACATGATGCTAATTTCATATGGCACTGACATCGTTGCATGCATTATTCAAGGTAATTCACCAAATATTTAAACAAGGCATAAACAAGGAATACACCAATAACTAAGTTTGGTGTCACACACCAAGGTTGGTACCACACATTCATAGTCATGCATGCATAGTGAATTAGTTTTGTAAATACTTCTAGTTAGCTTAATGAAGTTAGTACCATAGATTGTCCTTTATTCTTTTAAATATCATATAAAAAGGGCAACAAATATTGATTTGTGGTCTTTTATTTCTTTTGTACTTACCTTTTGATGTCTTTTACATGTTTTGTCCTTTTTGCATGCATACCACATTAATACTTAGTGTACATTATTTTGTTTGTTTATTAGATTGCCTTTCTCCATATCACATGCATGCATGGTTTCAAGAATAAGTACTACCACTTTTTCTCTTTATGTATTGTTCACATGTGATTCACTTAGTCATTGTACTTATCATGCCAATGTGTATCTATATGACTATCAAGAACCTAGTCTAAAGTACATTCCCACTTTTATGAATTGCATGGCCCCCACTCTTGTCATTGGCACATGCTTTGGTCAATCATCTTTTGTCATGTGTCACTTTTTCTCTTTGTTATCTTCTCAACTTTATCTTCTTGCATATGCATCATTGGATTATCTTAGTACATTCCCTCCACACGTTACACTTCTCTTTTCTTCTATAAATGCATGCTCTTTTCATAACACATTCACAACATCTCATATTCTCATATTCTCATGCACCACTTCATTTCCTTCCTTGCATAACCGTAGTTTTTTCTTCCATTTCTTATTTCTTCTTTTTATTACTTGGGTACAAGCTTATTTTCTAAGTTTAGTGCATGTAGCCATTTTACTTCATCATCAATCAGTCAATGGCTCTAAAAGCTCATGCATCATCATCTAATAAGAAAAGGAAAGGTGAGAAACATATGGAGGAAGAGGAGGAGCCTCAATACCAATATGATGAAACAAGATTTAAATCTCACTTCCATCAAATTCAGTTCTTTGGTTGGATATCCAACAAGAAAGAAATAGTGGAAGTGGTGTTTGAACTTGCACCAGGCATCTATACCACAATCCAAAGTGAGATTATAAGAAAAGGGTGGAGGCTCTTCTATGATCCATTCACAAAAGTGAGACTCTTGCAAATTCAAGAGTTCTACACTAACATTACCAGGGAAGGTAAAAAAGAACCCACCTATATGAGTTTTGTAAGAGGTAAACCAGTGGGCTTTAGACCAAGTGCAATCCAAAGGGCCCTCAAGCTAAGAACTCATCCTCCCTCCTCCTCTAAGACAACTTTGGATATGAGATTAACCACCAATCCTAAGTATGACCAGATCATGAATGACATTTGCGTACTGGGTACTTCATGCATACGTCATCATCATGGAAACCCAAACCAACTCAAGAGAGGTGATCTCATTCTAGCAACTAGAGGATGGTTTGAGTTTGTGAGGAGGTCAATTTGGCCCACCTCCAATGGTTTCAAAGTAACTATAGAGAGAGCCATTTTAGTTCATGCTATTATGATAGGAGAGGTGGTGGAAGTTGAAGAGATCATACATTCAAACATTCAAAGAATAGCAATGAATGTGACAAAAGACACAATGCTTGGATATCTAAGCCTCATTCATCGTCGCTACCAACAAGCAAGGGTTGTTTTGAAGATGAGGATGACACCATGGTGCAAGTAACCAAACCAATCACTCTAGAAAATATAGAAAAAGAGATGTTGAGACAAGTCCAGAGAAGACCTCAAAGGAGGGTAATTACAAAAGTCCCATAAGAACCACAAGCTTCACCTCCACGTCAAGAAGAACCACAAGCTTCACCTCCACATCAAGAAGGAACAAGTCAAGACCATTTACCACAACAACAACAAGTTCAAGATGGGACTTGTAACGACCCGACTTCTAGCACGTCATGATCGTACCAAAAGTAAGGTGTTACTGACCTATTTCTCTTATTAATGATTTAATATTGATCCTTTAGTTCGATATTGCGTTTCAATTTTTTTAAGAAAATGCTGGAAATTTTTGTTTTTGATTATCAAAATCATATATCAAACATTTTCAAGTAATAATAATCACATAATTATTAATAATAATAAATGTAATACAAAATAAATAAAATGAAACTTATATACAATTCCTATCCCTCTTTATCAAATAAAATCTTAATCAACAAGGGCGAGGGAACTCTATGAAAATAACTTAACTCATAAATATAGGCTAATAAGCGTCCGCAGCTTCAAACTAAATCTTTGAACCTATGTCACTGAAAGGGTGGAAGATTTTGGGGTGAGAACAAACTACACGTTCTCAGTAGGGAATGGGAATGCCGTAAAAGTAATGATTAACATGCAAATAATTAACATACTCAAGGAAACTATATTTTTATCAAATCTTTTTGAAAATACTCTTGGTTTTACTTTAGCTAATTAATTACCTCTTTCAAAATCTCTAAACTCAAAACAAATTATAAATATAAAACTGGTCACATTAACCATCTCTCAGCCACATATTTAATTCTCAGTCAAAACGTCAATTCTTAATCAGTTTAATACATTCACAAACTAATAGTACAAACAAGAGATTCAGTTTAACATACCAGCAAGTCACAACAACACAAACAACACAATCACAGAGAAGCAATACAAGCAAACACAACCAAATGCAAATGCACAAACAATATGATGCATGTCTGTCCTAAGCAGGCTATAACCTCACATGTTAGTTTATACCCTGCAGCCCGACATTACCTAGGAACAAGTCCCAGATATGGTTTCCCTTTGTGTCCTTAGTGCATATGTATCGGCGATAAGAATACCACTCCTTCGTGACTACCGGCAGTCGGCACAAAGCTCGACCCCATGATATACGCACAAGGAGAAACAGTGATCCTCAGTTCGTGGGCGTCCCCGAGATTAACACACAAATAAAACAGAGATCCTCAGTTCGTGGGTTTCCCCGAGATCAACTTACAACAAAACAGAGATCCTCGGTTTATGGGTTATACCCAAGATCAATACACAGTAAGCAACCTTCCTCAGTTCGTGGGTTATACCCGTAATCAATGATTATCAATTCGTGGGTTTTTCCTGTATATAAAATAGTTAACAGTTCGTAGGTTTTCCCGAGACCAATGATCATTCAGTTCGTGGGTACTTCCTATATTTAACCAATTATCAGTTCTCTATTCTCTTTTCCCTTTGAATTCTTAACATATTTCCTTAAACCTTTCTTAACTTCCTCAGGCATTATAAAAATCTTAATCATCAAATTATTTCATAATTTCTACTTTAGCAATCTTAACTCAAATCAACTTTAAAACTATTTTCCAGATTAATTCTCTATCAAAAGACTCAAGAAAATCATCTTTCTCTTTACTATTCCAACTCAAATGTTATAATATAAATTCACAAATCTCTAAAAGGTAATCCTTTACTTGAAGCTTAAATCATAGCTCTTTCTATATTGAATCAAACTCAAAACATAATTTCTTTCTTAAATAATTCAAATACGAAACATAGACCTTTCTTTGGTAAATTGAACACAAAATATTATAATTATTTTCTTAACTAAATAAAACTCAAGTAATATAATTTTCCAAATCCAAATCTTCTAAAATAACTTTTCAAATAAAATCTCAAATTTTATAAAATTTCGGCAGCACCTCCTCTAAAACTCGGACTTAGCCACCCTTACGGGTTCCCTCTTTCTCAACAAATTACCAGCCTTTTTATCAGCAGTTATCACAACAACAGAATAATCATTTCATCATAAATAAGTTTAACAATCGACATTCTAACATCAATTAAAATCAGAGTTTTCATAAACCATTCTTTGAAAGTAAACCAGTCCAGCTTTAAGAATTCATAACTAATATTCCAAACACCATCCTTTCATATTTCTAGTTATTTTTAAAGTTCTTTAGTTATTAGCAAAGTTACCATTTTATTCTGAAGATCATACTTCAAGAAAATACTTCAGTAATCAACCTTCATGTCAATTAAGAAATTCTTACCCATTGTTAACCATTTACACTTATCCAAATAACTATGTAGAAATTCTAAATTAAAAATATTTAACTTTAAAAATAAATTCCCTACCTCAGTGTCGCATTAATAATGCAATCAATACAAACAGTAGCCTGGATGACGTTTTTCCGATGAGTTCCCTTCCTCTGGCAACAACACAGCAGCTCGGAACCTAGGTAGCAGCATCAGAATCATTAAGGGCAGCTCCAAGATTGGTTCCCAGCAGCAAAGGCTCCAGCAACTATGAAACTAGAAGTAGAGGCAAAACAGAGTAAGAACAGTAGTAGCGATCTTGAACCCAACAAACAGCAACGGCAGTGGCATTTTCTCAGAATCCAAAAACTAGAAGCAGAGGTAGAACTGGCGAGCCTTCCTCCTCCAATGGCGGCTTGGGGAGACACAGCAGTAGCAAAGTGCGACAGCAGCAGCGATAGCTTCGCACAGTGACGACATCTTCCCTCTTTCCCGCGTACTCGACGGCAGCGAGCTCACAGTAATGGCTAGACGGTAACGGATCTGACAGGAACGGGACCCTCAGTGGCGCAGGACGCGACGGAGGTGGTAGGGCAGAGCGGGACGGCTCCCCTTCTTCTTCGTGTCGTCCCTTGCTCGCGGCGCTCTCTCCTCTCGAACGGGTCTGCTCGATAGTGGCGGCAAAGAGCACGGCGGTACCTCGTCTTCCTCTCTACAACGGCGTCGACGGCGGCAGTGCCGACGGGCAGTCCCCTGCCTCTACCTTCTCTTTTTCTTTCTTGCTGTAAGTGTGGATGTGTTCCATTAGGGTAAAGAGGGGTAGTGGGGTGCAGCTGTTAGGGTGAAAAGGGTTAGGGTTTCCCAATTAATTTGGAAATTAGGATTTCTGATTCAATTTGGGAATTAGGGTTAGAAATTAGGGATTTTATAATGGAATATGGATAGATATGAATAGATATGTTGATAAAATTGGAGGGTAGAGTAATTTTAAAATCAAATATACTCTATTAAAATTATTTAGGAACATTATTTATCAACATATTGCTAAGTTCAATTAATTATTTCTAATTTAAAATATAAAATGAACATATTAATCACATTTTTATAATATATAATTTAAACTCAATATTAATTATTCAAATTAAATGGTATAATTTTTCATTATTTTTCTATCACCGGAATATTAATTTCAAATTATAAAATAACTAATAATAAAATTTGTACAAAAATATTAATTGACTTAAACTTAAAATATTTATAAATATCAATCTAATCATTTTTAAGAAAATCATTTCTAGGAGTCCAAATTAATAACATAATTCATTCAAAATAGAATTTATTTAAATTAAATTATACAATTCTTCTTATTTTTCAATTATCAAAATTATAATTTCAATTATACCAAATATCTAATAAAGATTATATAAAAATTCTAATTAATTTAAACTTCAATTATCATGAAACTCTATTTAATTACCTTTAGTAAAATAATTTTCTTAAAATAAAATTATCAACAAATGAAATAAATCACAAATAACTAATTATTTGATTTTCAAATAATTAGGGTTGTTACAGGAGTCAATTCGATTGGAGCCAAATTCAAAGAGCTTTGCAAGGCATGTGAGAGCAACGAATGAAATTCTAAGAGATCAATGAATGAAATTCTAAGAACAACAACTCGAATACCAAAGGGACCAACAAGCACAAATCCAACAGTTGCTTGAGTTATAGAATTAACAACATAGAGAGTTTAGGGAGCTTAGAGCTTTAGAGGAATGCAGATATAGGAACCAAGTAGAGGTGAGATGAATGTTCAAGCAAAGCTGGGCTACTTATGTACAAGATTTAAGGAAGTGCATCTAAATTTACCACTATACCCACGAATAGCAAAGAATCTTGTTCATGAAATGAGAGAGGTTCAACTCATTCATGAAGAGAGAGTGCCAAAAAGAATGAAGGAGCAAGGATTTTGGGAGTCAAGGACCTACACTCCCAATACAAATGCACCAAATGTCTGGGAACCAAGGAACACTAAGCCCAATAATGAAGAGGATGTGATGATTGAAGCAAGGTAGTCAAGTTCTTGTTATTCTAGAATACCTTCTTTCTTTTCAACTTCATGCATGAGTGTGTTTCTATTTCTAGTCTATGCATGTGTTTTATAATTCTAGTGTATGCATGTGTGTGGTTTTTCCTTGCTAGTAAAAGCATATTAGAAAGTCTTATTGTGAGTTGCATCATGTTGCTATTTTATCATAACTACTGTACTGAAACTTGTTAGTCAATGCGAGTAGAAATCATGAACATAAATAAAACCAAACAGGGGTTAAATAAAGAAGAAACTAGCATGAGCATATGAGTTTTGGGAGGCTAAACTAACTGCTTTGCTCAAAACATTTGAACCTGATTGTTTGAGGTTTTAGTCAAGAGAAACTTTATGAAATCTTTACAAATTGTTTAGAACCTTGAAGAAGCAAAAGTCACTAATCAATGATTAAATAAGAAGGGGAAAAAAAGAGAAGCTAAAGGCTCTCAGTACCAATGACTAACCATTAGTCAAGTACTTGTGGTGTTTATGTATCAAGTAAAAACTTGAAAACAAAACACTTAGAGTCAAGGCTAGGCTCAAAAGTACTAAGCACTCCCTCAAGCCGAAGACTCTAAGCATCAATGACTAGAAAGAAAAGAAAGAAACAAATATAAGACTCAAAGAGTCCTCTAGTCACATGCTTGTGGTGCTTATGTATCAAGTGGTAATACTTAAAAACAAAGTACTTAGAGTCAAAGGTAAACTCATGGTGCAAAGCACCCAATAAGCTAAGCTAAAAAAGAAAAGAGAAAGATAATAAGCTTGCTTCAAGGTGAGAACATTAGAAAGGATTTCATAATGTGATCAAGATAGAAACCTTGACATTTAGAATTCTTTTGTGAGTGATGCATGCTTAAGTAAAGCAGCTAACCATGAACATTAAGAATTGCTAATCTTCACACCCTGGATTGTCAATATTTAACCCTTAAGGTTAATATACATGATTTTTCAATTGCTTGAGGACAAGCAAAGTTTTAAGTTTGGTGTTGTGATGCATGTGCATCATGAGTTGTTTTCTTGGTTATGTCATATAGAAAGTCAATATGCTCAATTATGAAGTGTTTTAATGCTTAATTTGAATATTACTTTGATTGCTTTGAGTTCATGATTTTTGTGCAAGAAATGTTAGAAAGAGAAGCATCAAAATCACTAAGAGAAGAAGCACTCAAGCAACACTTCTAGAGCAACATTTCTAGAGACAAGATGGAGTTGTGCTAAGCCTCTTTTGGGAGTTAAACAAGCCATGTGTTTGCACCTCAAGGGACTTCATCTTGGGAGACATTTGTGGCGTCTCCAACGCCATAGTTGTGGCATCTCCTATGCCTGATGTTAGTTTCCTGGGACTTCAATTTTGGGCATATTTGTGGTGTCTCCAACACCATAGTTGTGGTATCTCCAACGCCAAGAATGATAGCTTTTAGGGCCTCTATTTTGGTGCACATAATGGCATCTCCAATGCCATGTTTGTGGCATCTCCAATGCCAATTGGTGCATTCCCCAGGACTTGAATTTCAAGCTTGATTGTGGTGTCTCCAATGCCATATTTGTGGCATCTCTAATGCCATTCTCCTTCCCCAATTGTGGCGTCTCCAACGCCACTCCCTGGAGGATCATTTCATGCATATTTATGCTGTCTCCAATGCCATTTTTTCTTCTTCATGGTGGCATCTCCAACGCTCTTTCAAGGCACCTCCAGGGGTTTAATTTTTGCTCACAATTCTTGGCTATGAGTGGCATCTCTAACGCCACAAGGGAACCATTTTGTGAAGCTTTTTCAATCACAAATGCCTTCGAGGTTGTAAGGTGATACAAGGCATGAAGTTGGCATCTCCAACTCCATATGTGGCGTCTTCAACTCCATCCTTAAGGCACAGTTCTAAAATCACACTTTTGAGCTTCATTTTGGTCTCTAGTAAAGCTTATGGAATGCTACATTTTGATGCTTAAAGTGACAAATCATTGGCTACATCTAATGCTCATCAAGCCCAACAATCAAGCCCACAACTCACAAGGCTCGGGATCCAATTGAAGCAAGGAAGATCATTAGTGAGGCTAGTTAGAAAGTTGGATTTGTTTGTAATTTAAATTGCATTTTGAAGTTGAATTTGAGGATAGCTAAAGTGTAAAAACCCCAAAGAAAGACATTAGAGGGGGTCAGTAACATTTTAATTTTGATCACTTCATTTTTTTCTTCTCTTACTTTTCATACCCAATTGGGAATCTCTGAGCTATGAGTAGCTAAATCTTTCTTTGTTAAGGAGAGGAGCTCTATTACTTCTATTGGATTGATTGTTTTTCATCTCTATCTTTAATTCATGCTTTGTTGTTTCTTCAGGAAGAGTTTTTTTCTTCATCACAAGGATCCAAATCTATCAGATGATAGTTTGAATCTAATTTAGATTTCATGATCACTTGGAAGAGTGAACCATAGAAATCAAGCTTGAAAACTCTTCCTCTCAATTCTTATAATCTTATATTTGAATTTGATAAGTGACATTGAATTAAATCTTATCTAAATCTTGAGAAGTATGTGGCTCTAAATCGAAGGACGTACTTCATCTCTTCTCATGAACATTTGATCAAGGAATTAGTGATGGATTAGGTTAAGAGAAATTAAATTACCAAGGAATTGGGATTCAATTACCTAAGATTGCCTAAGATCTATAATTGCATAATTGACCTAGAGGTGAAATTCATTTATCCAAAGGATTTAATATCTCCAATCCTTAATATTCTCTCTCATCTTATTTCCTTAATTTGTTCATTATTTCTTGCACTTAATCCATCGTTTACTTCTTATTTCCTTTATGAGCTTTACTGTTATTTCATCTCTGTTTCTAATTAATACATTGCTAGTTCATTTACTTTATTGCTACGTTATCTAATTCTTTGTTTCTGTTCTTTTATTGCCTTTAATTACTTTAATTTATGTCATTTACATTTTCCGTCATTTATATTCAAGTCATTTATTGCTTTCATTTGCTTCCTTATCAAGTTAAATCAATTCCAGTTTATTTTTCTTGATTAATCATCATCCAAATAAGAATTGTCTGACTAGAGTAATCAATTAATCATTGCTTGCTTAATCCATTAATCCTCGTAGGAACGATAACCTACTCACCGTGGTATTACTTGATGCGACTTGGTGCACTTGCCGATGAGTTAACTATTGACATCTAATTTCATGCGATCAACAGCTCGGAAGGAATCCCATCATTGTTTCTTGCTATTAAAGGGTTTTATTGGAAGAAAGAATTAGAAAATAACCTTCAAAGAAATTGGGAGCTCCAAGGTCTGACAAACAAGTTGAAAGATTTTCATAAAACTCCACGAGTTCGGGTGCAATTGAGTGGGACCAACTCGGGAGGCCAACGTATGTCCTGCTCAAAGTCGGTAAATAGAAACCTAACCCCTAACCAGGTAAAGAGACACTCATACATGAAAAGAAAGTGGTCTTCTGACTTATTAAAGCGAGCATAGTAGATCCGCTCTTCAGTGTCAGGGGCCTCTAGGGTATAGTTTTCCTCATCATCCTGCCTATTAGGTACTTAAGTCAGAAATTCTTTAAGATTTTGCTATCCATTACCAACACTTCCCCTAAAACAATGGTATTTACCCAATCTAATTCCTTCGGTATGTTGGAAGACATGATTTGAACTACAGATTGACATATATAAAGAATGCCTATAAAAGAAAAAACAACTAAACATGTAAAAAGCTACTACGAGCGAGCAACAGTAACCGGATTATCTTCAATAAAGAAAAACATAAAGAAACTCGTACTGCTCTCAACAGTAACAAAAACCGAAAATGGCTTCCTGGTGCACGAAATTGACTCCGCAACTTTCGCACAAATAGACCGGCAATTGCACCGGATCGTCCAAGTAATACCTCAGGTGAGTGAGGGTCGGTTCCACAGAGATTGTTGGTTTGAGCAAGCAATGGCTATCTTGCATATCTTAATCAGGCAGATAGAAAATATAGTTTGTCACGAAAAACGCATAAAAACATAATTACTTAATTGGTGCGAAATCAGTGATGAGAGAATGGCTGAGGCTTCGGAGATGCTTCCTCCTTTTAGATCAACTTTTCTCACTGTCTACTCTAACTTCTGATTGATTCATTCCATGGCAGGTTGTAAGTGACTAACGCCAGGTCAGTGGTTATTAATCTCCTCTGCTTCATGTAACGACCCAATTTTTAATATGTCTAGATCATACCGGAAACTGAGTGCTACCAATTTGTCTTCCTAATTATTATCTATTATTTATCATATGAGCCTGATTCGTTGTTAAAAGCATAGTTAATTTACGAGGTATATTTTTTTTAAAATGTTTGGATTAATAGACAGAATCATTCATAATCAACTCACAACTGATAACAGATAAAACAGTTATAAACAACCACACATAACTACATCACAAGTAGCTAACAACATTCAGTGATCCATCCTTTATTAGAGTATAGACTTTTAGTTAGAACACCCCTAGATATAGCTAAATAATGACTATATACATATATATACATACAACATCTCAGGCCCTGACCTGTTCAAGAGGTCCTTAAGCTAGCACCTAGGCTGGCCTAGACTCTATACTCACCTAGTCCCTCTAAACTACTAAAGCGAGGGAAAGTACGTTCTAAGTCTTCAAAACTCAAGTCAGGTGAAACATCATCAAAAGGTAGAACATCATCTGATACTCCTCTACACGATCAGACATTGCTATAGCACGTCTCTCTGGTACCTCATCAAGTAGCCACACAACAGGAGTCTCGTACATAGGATTTAGGTTAAAGTTCACGTACAAACGGGGTGCAGACATTGGCTGGTCTCACAGTGTATACATATACATAGAGAACGAGATTCACCCTAGACTCAGAAGACTATCTAGAGCGGAATCCTCTTTGCAGAACCATCATCAACGAACTACGGTAAGGTACTCTTACTTCCATCTGAAGGGTGAAGGGAGAGAGAAGGGGTAAGAACTGGAGAGTTCTTAGTAGGGCCAGGGTTATTAGTTTAGTTCATTAATCTGTGTTGTTTAGCAGATAAATAGTAGAATACCGAGAAGCAGTAAATAGAAGAAATAGATAAATAGAGAAAATAGAGAAAACAGAAAGTAAAACACAAACAAAAGGATACCAGAAAACAAAACACAAACACGGTGAATAGAATACAAATAAAGTAGGCATACATTTAAACAACAATCGCAACAGAGGAAATGCGTAACTAAGTATGATGCATGTTTAGCCCTAGTGCAGGTAATGAGCTCATTTGTCGGTTTCTACCCGCTCCCGACGTAACCCAAAGCAGCTGAAACGGGTATGGTTTTCCAGTCAGCATAGGTACAGTTCTCACTAACCGACATATGCGTCATATCCTCTGTAAGCAGACTCTGTCTTACAGGTGGTGGCATTCCAGCCGTGTATGAAGTCATATACTTGACAAAACCACTATTTTATGGTTTATTGATGAGCGGATAATTTATACGCTTTTTGGCATTGTTTTTACATAGTTTTTAGTATGATTTGATTAGTTTTTAGTATATTTTTATTAGTTTTTAAATAAAAATCACATTTCTAGACTTTACTATGAGTTTATGTGTTTTTCTGTGATTTCAGGTATTTTTTGGCTGAAATTGAGGGACCTGAGCAAAAATCTGATTCAGAGGCTGAAAAAGGACTGCAGATGTTGTTGGATTATAACCTCCCTGTACTCAAAGTGGATTTTCTGGAGCTACAAGAGTCCAAATGGCACGCTCTTAATTGCGTTGGAAAGTAGACATCCAGGGCTTTCCAGCAATATATAATAGGCCATACTTTGCCCGAGTTTAGACGACGCAAACTGCCGTTCAACGCCAGTTCTCTGCCCTATTCTGGCGTTAAACGCCAGAAACAGGTTACAAGTTGGAGTTAAACACCCAAAACAGGTTACAACCTGGCGTTTAACTCCAGAAACAGCCTAGGCATGTGTAAAGCTTACATCTCAGCCCCAGCACACACCAAGTGGGCCCCGGAAGTGGATTTCTGCATTATCTATCATAGTTTACTCATTTTCTGTAAACCTAGGTTACTAGTTTAGTATTTAAACAACTTTTAGAGATCTATTCTGTACCTCATGACATTTTAGATCTGAACTTTGTACTCTTTGACGGCATGAGTCTCTAAACTCCATTGTTGGGGGTGAGGAGCTCTGCTGTGTCTCGATGAATTAATGCAATTATTTCTGTTTTCTATTCAAACACGCTTGTTTCTATCTAAGATGTTCATTCGCACTTCAATATGATGGATGTGATGATCCGTGACATTCATCATCATTCTCAACCTATGAATGCATGACTGACAACCACCTGGGTTCTACCTTCGAATGAATGAGTATCTCTTGGATTCCTTAATCAGAATCTTCGTGGTATAAGCTAGAATCCATTGGCAGCATTCTTGAGAATCCGGAAAGTCTAAACCTTGTCTGTGGTATTCCGAGTAGGATTCAGGAATTGAATGACTATGATGAGCTTCAAACTCACAAGGGTTGGGGATAGTGACAGACGCAAAAGGATCAATGGATCCTATTCCAGTGCGGTGACAGAGCACCTGGACCATTTTCACTGAGAGGATGGATGGTAGCCATTGACAACGGTGATCCACCAACACACAGCTTGCCATAGGAGGAACCTTGCGTGCGTGAAGAAGAAGACAGGGGGAAAGCAGAGATTCTGAAGACAAAGCATCTCCAAAACTCCAACATATTCTCCATTACTGCATAACAAGTATTTAATTCATGCTCTTTTATTTTTCGCAATCCAAACTGATAATTATAATTGATATCCTGACTAAGAATTACAAGATAACCATAGATTGCTTCAAGCCAACAATCTCCGTGGGATTCGACCCTTACTCACGTAAGGTATTACTTTGACGACCCAGTGCACTTGCTGGTTAGTGGTACGAGTTGTGAAAAGTGTGATTTACAATTCGTGCACGAAGTTTTTGGCACCGTTGCCGGGGATTGTTTGAGTTTAAACAACTGACGGTGAATCTTGTTGCTTAGATTAGGAAAATTTTGTCTTTTGGGTCAGAGTCTTTTATTTTCTTTTCAAAAATTTTTCAAAAATTTTATTTTTCTTTATTCATTTTTAGTTTTTCTGTGAGTTTAGTGTCATGTTCTAAGTTTGGTGTCAATTGCATGCTTTTCTTTGTCTTTCAATTTTCGAATTGCATGTTCTTTGTTCATCCTTGATCCTCAAGTTGTGTCTTTTCTTGTTTTTCTTGTACTTTTTCAAATTTTTAGTTTTCAAAAAAAATTTTATTTATTAAATACCTTATTAAAACATGTTAAATTTATAGCTCAATTGGCTAGAGTATTGTGCTTATGTTCTTGGTAATTGGCTATTTTCTTTCTAAAATCTTTTCAAAAATAATTTTTCTTTGATTAAATCTTGTGTCAAGTTTTAAGTTTGGTGTTTCCTTGTTAGTTTTTATTTAATTTTTGAAAATTTATTTTTGGTTTTCTAAAAATTTTAAGTTTGGTGTTCTTTTTTATGTTCTTGAGTCCTTTGGGTCTTTGAATTTTTGTTCTTCATGTTCTTGTGAATCTTCAAGGTGTTCTTGAGTCTTTCTTGCATTTTTATCTTAAAATTTTTATGTTTGGTGCTCCTTGGTGTTTTTCCTCCAAATTTTCGAAAATAAGGAGTATTAGATCTAAAAATTTTAAGTTTTGTGTCCTTTTATTGTTTTTCTCTTTCCTCATTGAATTCAAAAATATCTTTTTCCTTTATTTTAATTGATTTTTCAAATTTTTCTTTTAAAAATTCAGATTTTATTTTAAAATTTTTTATTTTATCTTATCTTAGTTTTAAAATTTCAAAATTCAAATCTTTTTTAAAAAAATCATATCTTTTTCAAAATCTTATCTTATCTTATTTCAAATTTCAAATTTCAACTTCCAAAATTCAAAATTCAAATTTCAAAATTCAAATTTTAAAATTCAAATTTCAAAATTTAAAATTCAAAATTTAATTTTCAAATTTCAATTTTCAAATCTTTCCAAAATTTAAATCTTTTTCAAATTCTTATCTTATATTGTTGACTTTTTCAAAAATTCAAAATTCAATTTTCAAATTTCAAATTTCAAATTTCAAAACTTTTTAATTTAAATTCCTTATCTTCTCTTACCTAGCTTATCTTATCTTTTCTAATCTCAAATCTTTAAATCAAATATTTTTCATATCTTTTCTTTTTTTTTCTTACAGTATTTTTAATTTTAAGACATATCTTTTTCAAAACTTCCTAACAAATTTCTCTCTCTTCATTTTTTTCGAAAATCCTCACCCACATCTTTTTCAAATCTTTTTAATTAATTAATTTAGTTTTCAATTTTCTTTTATTTCTTTTTCTTCAAATTTTCGAAATTATAGTCAATTTTTTATTTATTTTATTTTATTTTATTTTATTTTAATTTCGGTTTTCAAAAAAAAAATTATTTGCAATCCGCATCATCTCCCTTTCTCCATCATGGACATAAGTGGAAATGAACAGTCCAGAAGGACTCTGGGGTCATATGCTAACCCCACTACTACTGTATATGGGAGTAGCATCTGTATACCTCCCATCAAAGCAAGCAGTTTTGAGCTAAATCCTCAACTCATTGTCATGGTGCAGCAAAATTGCCAGTATTTCGGTCTTCCACAGGAAGAACCTACTGAGTTTCTGGCGCAGTTCTTGCAAATTACTGATACAGTGCATGACAAGGAGGTAGATCAGGACATATACAGGCTGTTACTATTTCCATTTGCTGTAAAAGATCAAGCTAATAGGTGGTTAAATAACCATCCCACAACAAGTATAAGGACATGGAAAAAGTTATCAGACAAATTCCTGAATCAATATTTTCCTCCGAAAAGGATGACACAGCTAAGGCTGGACATCCAAGGCTTTAAACAAGAGGATGATGAATCCCTTTATAATGCCTGGGAGAGGTACAGAGGGATGCTAAGGAAATGTCCCTTTAAAATATTTTCAGAGTGGGTGCAATTAGACATCTTCTACTATGGGCTTATAGAAAGAGCTCAGATATCTCTAGACCACTCAGCTGGTGGATCTATACTATTGAAGAGGCTCAAGAGCTTATTGATATAGTTGCTAGAAATCAACATCTGTACATAAGTAGTGGGTCCTCCATAAAAGAAGAAGCCAAAGCAGTGTCTACTGAACTTGGTTCTCCAGAACAAGTTGCTGAACTCAATCAACAATTGTATTTTCTAACAAAACAGCAGTTATCAAAGCAGATAACAGAAGAGTGCCAGGCAATTCAATTAAGAAGTGAAAAAATATTAAATACCTCACTTCAGAGCAGCAGAAAGCCAAGGAAAGAACAACTGACAGAGGATGAGCAAAATATTATCCAAAATCCCTCTGAGGACAGTAAGAGCCCAGAGAGAAACAATTCTGGCGTTCAAACGCCAGAAACAGGCAAGGAGCTGGTGTCAAATGCCCAATGGAAGCTTAGTTCTGGCGTTCAAACGCCAGAAATAGGTAAGAAGCTGGCGTCCAACGCCAATCAAGCTTCTAACCCTGGCATCCAAATGCCAGTGAGGCATCAGACACACCCAAGTGCTGATAATAACCCTCTAAAAAGGCTTCTCCAACCACCTTTGTAGGAAATAAACCTGCAGCAACCAAGGTTGAGGAATACAAAGCCAAGATGCCTTATCCTCAAAAACTCTACCAAGAGGAGCAGGATAAGCAATTTGCTCGCTTTGCAGACTATCTCAGGACTCTTGAAATAAAGATTCTGTTTGCAGAGGCACTTGAGCAAATACCCTCTTATGCCAAGTTCATGAAAGAGATCTTGAGTCATAAGAAGGATTGGAGAGAAACTGAAAGAGTTCTCCTCACTGAAGAATGCAGTGCAGTCATTATGAAAAGCTTCCCAGAAAAGCTTAAAGATCCCGGAAGCTTTATGATACCATGCATATTAGAGGATAATTGCACCAAGACAGCTTTATGTGATCTTGGGGCAAGCATCAACCTAATACCTGCATCCACTATTAGAAAGCTTGGTTTAACTGAAGAAGTCAAACTAACCCGGATATGTCTCCAACTTGCTGATGGCTCTATTAAATACCCATCAGGCGTGATTGAAGACATGATTGTCAGGGTGGGCCATTCGCCTTCCCCACTGACTTTGTAGTGCTGGAAATGGAGGAGCACAAGAGTGCTACTCTCATTCTAGGAAGACCTTTCCTAGCAACTGGACGAACTCTCATTGATGTCCAAAAGGGGGAAGTAACCCTGAGAGTCAATGAGGATGAGTTTAAGTTGAATACTGTTAAAGCCATGCAGCATCCAGACACACCAAAAGACTGCATGAAAGTTGATCTTATTGACTCTTTGGTAGAGGAGATCAACATGGCTGAGAGTCTCGAATCAGACCTGGAAGACATCTTTAAAGATGTTCAGCCTGATCCGGAGGATTCAGAGGAATTGAAAGAGCCTCTGAAACTTCCTTAGGAAAAGGAAAAACTTCCTAAACCCGAGCTCAAACTATTACCACCATCCCTGAAATATGCATTTCTGGGAGAAGGTGACACTTTTCCAGTGATCATAAGCTCTGCTTTAAATCCCCTGGAAGAAGAAGCACTACTTCAAGTGCTAAGGACACACAAGACAGCTCTTGGGTGGTCCATAAGTGATCTTAAGGGCATCAGTCTAGCAAGATGCATGCACAATATCCTATTGGAGGACGATGCTAAGCCAGTGGTTCAACCACAGAGGTGGCTAAATCCAGCCATGAAGGAAGTGATGCAGAAAGAGGTCTCCAAGTTACTGGAGGCTGGGATTATTTATCCTATTTCTGATAGCCCCTGGGTAAGTCCTGTCCAAGTTGTCCCCAAAAAGGGAGGCATGACAGTGGTTCATAATGAAAAAAAGGAACTGGTTCCTACAAGAACAATTACAGGGTGGCGCATGTGTATTGACTACAGAAGGCTCAATACAGCCACCAAAAAGGATCATTTTCCTTTACCATTCATAGACCAGATGCTAGAAAGATTAGCAGGTCATGATTATTACTGCTTTTTGGATGGCTATTCAGGCTACAACCAAATTGCAGTAGATCCCCAGGATCAAGAGAAAACAGCATTGACATGTCCATCTGGAGTATTTGCCTATAGAAGGATGCCGTTTTGGCTGTGTAATGCACCTGCAATCTTTCAGAGATGCATGCTCTCTATTTTCTCTGATATGGTGGAAAATTTCTGGAAGTCTTCATAGATGACTTCTCAGTATATGGAGACTCATTCAGCTCCTATCTTGATCACCTGACACTGGTTCTTGAAAGATGCCAAGAGACTAACCTGGTTTTAAACTGGGAAAAATGTCACTTTATGGTAACTGAAGGGATTGTCCTTGGGCACAAGATTTCGAACAAGAGAATAGAGGTGGATCAAGCTAAGGTAGAGGTAATTGAAAAATTACCACCACCTGCCAATGTTAAGGCAATCAGAAGCTTTCTGGGGCATGCAGGATTCTATAGGAGGTTTATAAAGGATTTTTCAAAAATTGCAAAACCTCTGAGCAACCTGCTAGCTACTGACACACCATTTGTGTTTGACACAGAGTGTCTGTAGGCATTTGAAACTCTGAAAGCTAAGCTGGTCATAGCACCAGTTATTTCTGCACCAGACTGGACATTACCATTCGAACTAATGTGTGATGCCAGTGACCATGCCATTGGTGCAGTATTGGGGCAGAGGCATGACAAGCTTCTGCATGTCATTTATTATGCTAGTCGTGTTTTAAATGATGCCCAGAAAAATTACACAACCACAGAAAAAGAATTGCTTGCAGTGGTTTATGCCATTGACAAGTTTAGATCATACTTATAGGATCAAAAGTGATTATGTACACTGACCATGCTGCTCTTAAATATCTACTTACAAAGTAGGATTCAAAACCCAGGCTCATAAGATGGGTGTTGCTTCTGCAAGAGTTTGATATAGAAATAAGAGACAGAAAAGGGACAGAAAACCAAGTGGCTGATCATCTTTCCCGGATAGAACCAGTAGAAGGGGCATCATTTCCCTCTATTGAGATCTCTGAAACCTTTTCGGATGAGCATTTGTTCGCCATTCAGAAAACACCATGGTTTGCAGACATTGCAAACTATAAAGCTGCAAGGTTCATACCCAAGGAGTACAGCAGGCAACAAAAGAAAAAATTAATTACTGATGCAAAGTACTACTTGTGGGATGAACCCTATCTCTTTAAGAGATTTGCAAACGGAATAATCCGTAGGTGTGTGCCTAGAGAAGAAGCACAGAAGATCTTATGGCATTGCCATGGGTCACAATATGGAGGTCATTTCGGAGGTGAGCGAACAGCCACCAAGGTCCTCCAATGTGGCTTCTACTGGCCTACCCTCTATAGAGATTCCCGAGAGTTTGTACGTAACTGTGACAGTTGCCAGAGATCTGGTAATCTGCCTCATGGTTACGCCATGCCTCAACAAGAAATCTTGGAGATTGAGTTGTTTGATGTATGGGGTATTGACTTCATGGGGCCTTTCCCACCATCATACTTAAACACTTATATTCTGGTTGCAGTCGACTATGTATCCAAATGGGTAGAGGCCATTGCCACACCCACTAATGATACTAAGACAGTGCTGAAGTTCCTCCAGAAACATATCTTCAGCAGGTTTGGTGTCCCTAGAGCACTAATTAGTGATGGGGGCACTCACTTATGCAACAAACAGCTTTACTCTGCTATGGTCCGGTATGGAATTAGTCACAAGGTGGCAACTCCATATCATCCACAGACAAACGGGCAAGCTGAAGTCTCTAATAGAGAACTAAAAAGAATCTTAAAACGGACTGTAAGTACCCGTAGACAGGATTGGGCGAGAAGCTTGGATGATGCTCTGTGGGCTTACAGAACAGCATTCAAGACTCCTATAGGGACCTCTCCATACCAGCTTGTATATGGTAAGGCCTGCCATCTGCCCATGGAACTGGAACATAAGGCCTACTGGGCAACCAGATTCCTAAACTTTTATGCCAGATTAGCTGGAGAAAAAAGATTGCTCCAGCTAAATGAGCTAGAGGAATTCAGACTCACTGCTTTCGAAAAGGCCAAGCTTTACAAAGAGAAAGCAAAAAGGTGGCATGACAGAAAGCTGTCATCTAGATTCTTTGAACCAGGACAGAAGGTTCTGCTGTTTAACTCTAGGCTCAGATTATTCCCTGAGAAACTGAAATCCCGGTGGAGGGGACCATATGTGATTACAAGTGTGTCACCATATGGCTATGTGGAGCTTCAAGACATTGATTCTAATAAGAAGTTCATTGTTAATGGACAGAGAGTCAAGCATTATCTTGAAGGCAATCTTGAGCAAGAATGCTCAAAGCTGAGACTAGATTAAAAGCTCAACAAGGTCCAGCTAAAGACAATAAAGAAGCGCTTATTAGGAGGCAACCCAATGTTATTTAATTATATCTATTTATTTTCCATTGCTATTTTACGTTTTCTTTAGGTTGATGATCATGTGAAGTCACAAAAATAACTGAAAAATAAAAAAACAGAATGAAAAATAGCATTAAAAATAGCTCACCTTGGAGGAAGAGCTTATTGGCGTTTGAACGCCAGCAAGAAGCATCAGACTGGCATTTAACGCCAGAAAGATGCATCAAGCTGGTGTTAAACGCCAGAAACAAGCACCAGACTGGCGTTTAACGCTAGAACAGAGCATCAAGTTGGCGTTTAATGCCAAGAAAGGGAGAAAAGCTGGTGTTTAACACTAGAAACAAGCAGCAATCTGGCGTTAAACGCCAGGATTGCACACTTAGGGCATTTTTGCACGCCTCAATGGAGCAAGGATGATAAGTCCTTGACCCCTCAGGATCTGTGGACCCCACAGGATCCCCACCTGCCACACCTTTTCATACACACTTCCCCCACCTGTGGCAGAACCCACCACACATCTCCATCTCCTCCTTTCCTCCTTCTTTTGCTCGAGGACGAGCAAACATTTTAAGTTTGGTGTGGAAAAAGCATTGCTTTTTTTTGTTTTTCCATAACCACTAATGCCTCAAGGGATGCACTTTCCTCCACAAAACTATTGGGAGCAGATTAACACCTCCCTAGGAGAATTAAGTTCCAACATGGGACAACTAAGGGTGGAGCACCAAGAGCATTCCATCCTCCTCCATGAAATTAGAGAAGATCAAAGAGCTATGAGGGAGGAGCAACAAAGGCAAGGAAGAGACATAGAGGAGTTCAAGAGCACTATTGGTTCTTTAAAAGGAAGAAGATGCCACCCTCAGTAAGGTGGACCCGTTCCTTAATCTCCTTGTCTATTTATTTTTTCTGTTTTCATTCTCTATGCTTTATTTATGTTTGTGTCTTTATTACATGATCATTAGTGTCTAGTGTCTATGTCTTAAAGATATGAATGTCCTATGAATCCATCACCTTTCTTAAATAAAAAATGTTTTCTGAAAAAGAAAAAGAAGTACATGAATTTCAAATTTTAAATAGTTTAATTATTTTGATGTGGTGGCAATACTTTTTGTTTTCTGAATGAATGCTTGAACAGTGCATATGTCTTTTGATATTGTTGTTTATGAATGTTAAATATATTGGCTCTTGAAAGAATGATGAAAAGGAGAAATGTTGTTGATAATCTAAAAAATCATAAAATTGATTCTTGAAGCAAGAAAAAGCAGTGAATACAAAAGCTTGTGAAAAAAAAAAAGAAAAATGGCGAAAAAAAGAGAGAAAGAAAAAGAAAAAGCAAGCAGAAAAAGCGAAGAGATCTTTAAACCAAAAGGCAAGAGCAAAAAGCCAATAGCCCTTAAAACCAAAAGGCAAGGGTAAAAATGATCCAAGGCTTTGAGCATCAGTGGATAGGAGGGCCTAAAGGAATAAAATCCTGGCCTAAGCAGCTAAACCAAGCTGTCCCTAACCATGTGCTTGTGGCGTGAAGATGTCAAGTGAAAACTTGAGATTGAGCGGTTAAAGTCGAGGTCCAAAGCAAAAACAGAGTGTGCTTAAGAACCCTGGACACCTCTAATTGGGGACTCTAGCAAAGCTGAGTCACAATCTAAAAAGGTTCACCCAATTATGTGTCTGTGGCATTTATGTATCCGGTGGTAATACCGGAAGACAAAGTGCTTAGGGACACGGCCAAAACTCATAAAGTAGCTGCGTTCAAGAATGAACATACTAAACTAGGAGAATTAATAACACTATCTGAATTCTAAGTTCCTATAGATGCCAATCATTCTGAACTTCAATAGATAAAGTGAGATGCCAAAATTGTTCAGAAGCAAAAAGCTAATAGCCCTGCTCATCTAATTAAGACTGATCTTCATATATGTTTTTGGAATTCGTTATATATTTTATTCTTTTTATCCTACTTTGTATTTAATTGCTTGGGGACAAGCAACAATATAAGTTTGGTGTTGTGATGAGCGGATAATTTATACGCTTTTTGCCATTATTTTTACATAGTTTTTAGTATGATTTGATTAGTTTTTAGTATATTTTTATTAGTTTTTAAATAAAAATCACATTTCTAGATTTTACTATGAGTTTATGTGTTTTTCTATGATTTCAGGTATTTTCTAGCTGAAATTGAGGGACCTGAGCAAAAATCTGATTTAGAGGCTGAAAAAGGACTGCAGATGCTGTTAGATTCTGACCTCCCTATACTCAAAGTGGATTTTCTGGAGCTACAAGAGTCCAAATGGCGTGCTCTTAATTGCGTTGGAAAGTAGACATCCACGGCTTTCCAGCAATGTATAATAATCCATACTTTGCCCGAGTTTAGATGACACAAACTGGCGTTCAACGCCAGAAACAGATTACAAGTTGGAGTTAAACGCCCAAAACAGGTTACAACCTGGCGTTTAACTCCAGAAACAGCCTAGGCACGTGTAAAGCTTACGTCTCAGCCCCAGCACACACCAAGTGAGCCCCGGAAGTAGATTTCTACATTATCTATCATAGTTTACTCATTTTCTGTAAACCTAGGTTACTAGTTTAGTATTTAAACAACTTTTAGAGATCTATTCTGTACCTCATGACATTTTAGATCTGAACTTTGTACTCTTTGACGGCATGAGTCTCTAAACTCCATTGTTGCGGGTGAGGAGCTCTGCTGTGTCTCGATGAATTAATGCAATTATTTCTGTTTTCTATTCAAACACGCTTGTTTCTATCTAAGATGTTCATTCGCACTTCAATATGATGGATGTGATGATCCGTGACATTCATCACCATTCTCAACCTATGAACGTGTGAATGACAACCACCTCCGTTCTACCTTCAATTGAATGAGTATCTCTTGGATTCCTTAATCAGAATCTTCGTGGTATAAGCTAGAATCCATTGGCAGCATTCTTGAGAATCCGGAAAGTCTAAACCTTGTCTGTGGTATTCCGAGTTGGATTCAGGGATTGAATGACTATGACGAGCTTCAAACTCACAAGGGTTGGGCGTAGTGACAGACGCAAAAGGATCAATGGATCCTATTCCAGCATGAGTGAGAACCGACAGATGATTAGCCGTGCGGTGACAGCACACCTGGACCATTTTCACTGAGAGGACGGATGGCAGCCATTGACAACGGTGATCCACCAACACACAGCTTTCCATAGGAGGAACCTTGCGTGCGTGAAGAAGAAGACAAGGGGAAAGCAGAGATTCAGAAGACAAAGCATCTCCAAAACTCCAACATATTCTCCATTACTGCATAACAAGTATTTAATTCATGCTCTTTTATTTTTCGCAATCCAAACTGATAATTATAATTGATATCCTGACTAAGAATTACAAGATAACCATAGATTGCTTCAAGCCAACAATCTCCGTGGGATTCGACCCTTACTTACGTAAGGCATTACTTGGACGACCCAGTGCACTTGCTGGTTAGTGGTACGAGTTGTGAAAAGTGTGATTTACAATTCGTGCACCATTTATCTTGTGCTCAATTGAGTGGATTTTATCAATCTTTCATACATTTATTCATACAATTCGCATGTTTTACGTTTTCCTTCCTGATTTTATGCATATTAATCTTATCTTATTACCATTCGATGCCTTGATATGTGTGTTAAGTGATTTCAGAGTTTATAGGGCAGGAATGGCTTGGAGAATGGAAAGGAAGCATGCAAAAGTGGAAGGAATACAAGAAGTTGAAGGAACTGCAAAGCTGTTAGCCTGACCCTCTCGCACTAAAATGGTCATAACTTGAGCTACAGAGGTCCAAATGATGCGGTTCTAGTTGCATTGGAAAGCTAACATTCGGGGCTTCGAAATGCTATATAATTTGCCATAGTTTCCCTGAGAATAAGTGATGCGTCCGCGTGATGTACGCGGACGCGTCACTTCTGCGAAAATCAGCGTGTTTGAATTCGAAACCAGCGAATTTTGGGCTATTTTTGACCCAGTTCTCGACCCAGAAAACACAGATTAGAGGCTATAAAGTGGGGGAATATATCCATTCATCGGGGGGGAACAAATCAGCTCATATACATTCATATTCACATAGTTTTAGGATTAGATGTAGTTTTTAGAGAGAGAGGTTCTCTCCTCTCTCTTAGGATTAGGATTAGGATTTATATTAGGATTTAGGATTTCAACTTCTTCTCAGGTTCAATGTTCCTTTTATACTTTTATTTATTCTAATGCTTTTATTCGTATCTGACTCATGTTACCAATTTGGCTTATGAATTCTTCGTATTTAGATTTGAATATTTTATTTAATATAAATTGAGGTATTTCAGATTTGACTTTGCTTTGCTTTATTTATATGAATGCTTTTAATTTAATTTAGATATTTTCTCCCTTTTGGCTTTGGTTAAGTAATTGGTAACACTTGAGTTGTCAAACTCAGCAGTGGTTGAAATTAACAGATTACTAATTGATCTAGATTGCTCTAAAGCTAGTCTTCCCACAAGGATTGACTAGGACTTGAGGATCAAGCTAATTAGTCCACTTGACTTAACTAAGTGGGATTAAAACCCAATTCTCATCACATCTGATAAGGATAACTAGGATAGAAATTCCAAATTCTCATACCTTGCCAAGAGTTTTATTAATTATTAATTTATTTTTCTTGTCAATTAAATTACTTGTTCAACCTTTTAAAAACCCAAAATTCTACCTTTTCCATAGCTAATAATAAGTCATACTTCCCTGTAATTCCTTGAGAAGACGACCCGAGGTTTAAATACTCAGTTATCAATTTTGTTGGGTTTGCTTAAGTGACAAACAAAACTTTTGTAAGAAAGGAATTCTTGTCGGTCTAGTAGCTATACTTACAACGCGAATTTATTGTGAAAACTCTAGATCGCGCAAGAGTTTTGTTCCTCAAAATGGCGCCGTTGCCGGGGAATTGCAAACGTGTGCCTTATTATTGGTTATTGTAAATATTTGCTTTTTGATTTGTTTTTATTTTTGTTCTTATTTTTGCTTTTTCGTAAATTAAGAGGTTATTGGTTTTTATTTAGTTATAAAAAAAATTTTAGATTTTTATTTTAAATTTTTTTTATCTTATCTTATCTTAGTTTTAAATTTCAAAATTCAAATCTTTTTTTCAAAAATCATATCTTTTTCAAAATCTTATCTTATCTTATTTCAAATTCAAATTTCAAATTTCAATTAAAATTCCAAAATTCAAAATTCAAATTTCAAAATTTAAATTTAAAATTTTAAAAATCAAACCTTTTCAAAATTTAAATCTTTTTCAAATCTTTATCTTATATTGTTGACTTTTTCAAAATTCAAAATTCAAAATTTAAAATTCAAAAATCAAAATTCAAAATTTAAAATTCAAAATTCAAATTTTAATTTTCAAATTCAAAAATTTAAATTTCAATAACCTTTTAATTTAAATTTGTTTTTATTTTTGTTTTTAATTTTTATTTGCTATTATGAGTTCTCACCCCCATCGCTTTAAGTTTGGTTCCAATGTTATTGTAAGGAATGGAAACTATAATGAAAATAGGTATCAAGGTTGGAAGAATCAAAGATGGGAGGAGCCACAAGGATTTGATCAACCCTCTTGGCAACAACCCCCTCCAATGCACTATAACCAACAACCATTCTGTGATGCATACCAAAATGATGACTATGGTGGACCCCCTTGTAGTTACCAACAAGCCCCGCCATATGCTTATGAACCATCTCCTCAACACAACTTTGAACCACCATACTCACAAGCCCCTTACCACCAAACACCACCATATGACCCTAACCTGTATCCACCATACCAACCACCATATGAACCACACCCAGAACCACCACCTCAATATTCACCATCTCCATATCCTTATCAAGAAGAACCACCTTCCTATTATGAACCCTTTCTCCAAAATAATGAACCCTCATATCCACCCCAATCTCTAATGGATGATATCCTTCGTGGTCTTTTTCAAGGGCAAGTGAAGATGAAAAGGAATGTACTGGAATTAGTGACTGCCTTAACTGATGTAGTAAATCAATTAGCTTCCCAACATCTGAACACTCAAGAAACCCCCACGGTTTCATGTGGAGAATCTACTGAAGAACGTAGCATGAAGGAGACACTAGAAACTCCGGTGGACAGTGAGCAGCACGACTTTGTATTGGAACAATTGGAGGAAGCCGTGATCGTTGAAGAGGAAGAAGTAGTTGAAGACTCGGGAGATGCGGAACCTCCATGGGAAACTCAAGTCATAGAGCCCCCTTCTAAGGAGTTTTAAATTGATGTTGAGGAGGGTGTACAACCTCCAAAGCATATCATAGTTGAAGACTTTGAAGGGGATGATCAAGAGATGGATTCAATCATTAATGAATTCTTATCTACAATTGAATCCTCTCCTATTGGACTTGAGATGGAGATTCAAGAAGAAGAAGCACAACCTCCTATGCCCTTGGTAAGTAATGAAGAAGAGAGTGAATTGGAAGAAATCTACCAAGAGGAAGAGATTGAAATTGAAGAAGCTTGCAAAGAGGTGGAAGTTGTCAAAGAAGAGCCCAAGGAAATGAAGCTGGAAATCACCTTGCCAAGGTTGCTGGAGACCTCTTCCCCAAAGCCATCACCATCCATCCCTTCATTCAAGTGGGTAAATCTCTCATCTCTAAGCTTAATTAGCTCACTTGAATATGCTTTGCTTGAAACAGATGGTCAGCTTAGAGCTCTTTGTGGCTTTAAGAGTAAGAGGGAGATGGTTAGTGGTAGGAGTCGTCATGCAAGATTCAATATGGTGGAAAGCTCAGAGTTTAAATGCAAAGGTTGGTGTAAAGCTCAACTGAATGGGTCTAGGAAGTTGTTTGGCTGCTTTAGTGAGAATTTAGATTGCCTGCCACCCGGTTGGAACACTAATGATCAACAAGAAGATGGGTGCAAAAGCAAGGTTTGGGACCCCGGAATTCAGTCTAGAAATCAACACTCTTGGGGCCTCGTCAGTTGCTTTAACCTGCTTGAAGGCATTCTGCGCCAAGTTTGGGACCCCGGAGGCCATTAGAATCACAAACATTGGTGGAGATTCCTGGATGAGTTCAAGCACAAGCCATCATAACAAAGGACTCTCCAAATGTCCAACTTAAGGACAATAACTAAAAATGCTAGGTGGGAGACAACCCACCATGGTATGATCTTTCATTTTTATTCTTAGTTTTATTTTATTTTCATTTTTATTAGTGGTCATTCATAAATTTTGCATAAGCATCTGCATTCTACATTTTTTACCTTAAAAAAAACACGCACGCGACGCGTAAGCGTCGCTGACGCGTCCGCGTCACAGGTGTATTAGGAAGAAAAGAAAAGTGAACAGAGAGTCACGTGAAAGCGTGGCTGGAGGCGTGCCTTTGTGATTTATTTTAAGAAAATTATTTTGCTAAAGGTAATTAAATGGAGTTTCATGATAATTGAAGTTTAAATTAATTAGAATTTTTATATAATCATTATTGGATATTTGGTATAATTAAAATTATAATTTTAATAATTGAAAAATAAGAAGAATTGTATAATTTAATTTAAATAAATTCTATTTTAAATGAATTATGTTATTAATTTGAACTCCTAGAAAATGATTTTATTAAAAATGATTAGATTGATATTTATAAATACTTTAAGTTTAAGTCAATTAATATTTTTGTACAATTTTTATTATTAGTTATTTTATAAATTGAAATTAAAGTTTTCGAGATAGAAAAATAATAGAGATTTGTATGATTTAATCTAGAAAATTGATATTTGAATTTAAATTGTACTTTACAAAATATAATTAACTTGTTCATTTTATAATGTAAATTAGAAATAATTTATTGAACTTAGCAATATGTTGATAAATAATGTTCTTAAATATTTTTAATAGAGTATATTTGATTTTAAAATTACTCTACCCTCCAATTTTATCAAAATATCTATTCATATCTATCCATATTACTTTATAAAATCCCTAATTCCTAAACCTAAATTCCCAAATCAAACTCAGAAACCCTAAATTCCTAAATTAAGAAACCCTAATCCCCTCCTCTACACCACACAGCTGCAACCTCACCCTCACCTTCCTTCAACGTAACACTCACGCAGCAGCGAAACAGAGAGGAAAGAAAGAGGGAAGAGCTGCTGCCCCGCCGCTGCCGTGATCGTCGCACTGCCACCGTTCAACTCCGTTTGCGCTGCCGCGCGTTCCGTCACCATCAGAGTCATCGTTGCCGTTTGTGGAGCCGCGAGGAGCGTCGCCGTCGTGCCATCCACCCACGCCAAGAAGGAAGAGAGAAACAGAGGAGAGTTGCATCGCGTTTTCTGCGAGCTCGCCGCGGAGGAAAGCCACACCATCGCGGAAGGAACGAGGGGAGGAAGACGAGATCGAGCCTAGAGCGGAAGGAAGAAGGCGTCGCTGTGCCTCCCGTCACCGTCGCCGTTCGTGTTCCGTCGTCGCTGCCGTTCCATGGAGACGTATCGCCATTGCTGAGTGATGGAAGAAGAGGACGCACGGGAGGAGCCGCTGCTGCTGGGTTGCTGTTCTGCCACCGTCGCTATTACGTGATGGAGGAGGGAGTTGCTTTGCCACCATCCGAGCTTGCTGTTGCAGTTGCCCATACCGCTGCCGCAGCTTTTTTGTTCTGTTATTACCTTCTAATTGTTGTAAGACACTCTTGCTATTATCTTAATTTCAGTTAGCCCTGAATTTCCATAATTATTCCTTTTATCTGTTTTGAATTCACCGTTTTTGATTGCTGTCGTGACCACCTCACGTTGCTGCTGGCTCTATTTGAAAATGGCAGCTACTTCTGGAATCCCAGATCGGAGAGGAGAAGAGGCGTTTAACCTTGTCATTGTTGCTACCATGGAAATAGGTGCTGGAAACTGCTAATGGAGCAGCTGCGTTTAGTGATTTTTGCGAGTTTCAACTTTGAGGTAGGGGATTTATTTCAAAATTAACAGTTTTAACTTATGAATGCCAATGAGGTTTAGTGAGTAATTGCAAATAATTCATAATTATGATTAATTGATAGGAATAAGCTTTATTGATTTGAGGTTGTGAAATTTGGATTAAGTTTAGTATTGAGATGATTTTCTAGTATTTCAATTAATTTATTGATTTTAGAGTGTGGCTGTGAATATCATTGGGTGTTCTTGTTGTGAGTGATTGATTAATTGATTAATTGATAAGATTAATTCTGGTTGAGGCTGTGATTGGTATTGGTTTTTTGATTTTGATGTAATTATTGAAAATTCTAATTTTATGTGATTATTCTAAATTGGTTAAGTTGTGGCTATATTCTGATTATTGAGAATAAGTGCTTGCTATTGATTTTAGTTATCTAATGTATTGGAATGGCTGTGAAATTGACTTGTGACTGGCTAAAATTTATTTTGGTGGTTATTGAAGGATTAGAACTTAAAGGATTAAACTGTCTTGAGAACCTGATTTTCTGAAATAATATAGTAACTTTAAGGGTATATAAATAATTCTGTAAAGGCTGGACTAATTTTCTGTGTTATGATTTATTGATTCTGGTTGTGGCTGTGAACTGTGACTACTTTTGTGGTTGTTATGATAATGATCAGTAGTTTGATTATTTTACTTAATCCTGATTAGTTGGGCTAGCTATGAGTACGTTATGTTTGTGTTTTGATTATAGCAATATGTGAATTGAGGATTGCTTGGTGAACATTTGCTGGAGATTCTGATTTTGCTTGTAGGCAATACATTGGATGTTGAATTGATTTTTGATAAGCTAGGTTTGAACTTGTGAATTGTAAAGAGAACGTAAATCAATTGTTAAATTAATTCCTTAAAATATAAATTGTAACTTATGCAGTTATTTTAAAAAAAGTATAAAGATAATTTGTAATGATTGGAAACTATATGAAGCTGAATTCTTGGGTGAACATAATAGTTGATTATAGGAGAACCAAGATTTTGTGAATAATACATATTTTTGTGTGTTTTGGTGTCAACGTTGCTAAAATTCTGGTTAAGTTGGGTGATAATGTGTTTGAATATTTGGGAATGAGGAACTATTAGTCTTTTGGTTAACATAATTTATGAATTGATGAGTTTGAAGTTGGATTGATGGATTATGTGGGAATTGCGAATTGTGGATTTTCTGATTGATTAAGAACCTTTAATTTGATACTTGTTGAGAAAAGGTAGAGAAATTGTTGAGAAAGAGGGAACCCGTAAGGGTGGTTAAATCTGAGTTTTAGGGGAGGTGCTACCGAAATTTTATAAAAATTGAGGCCTTGTCTGAAATGTTATTTTAAAAGATTTGAATTTGGAAGATTATATTATTTGTTTTTGATTTACTAAGAAAAGAAATGAATTATGTTTTTCAGTTTTATTCATTGAGAAAAAAATATTATGTTTAAGCTGGATTTATACGAAAAGGATTCCATTTTGAGTTGATTTATTAAGAATAGAAATAATTATGTTTCGAGTTTGATTTAATATGAAAGGAGTTATGTTTTAGGTTTGAAATAAAGGATTATCTTTTTAGAAGTTTGGTGAAATAATAATATTTGAATTTGAATAGTAAAGAGAGATTATTTTTGAGTCTTTGGGAAGTTAGTAAACTTGAGAAAGAGTTTTATTTGATTACTTCTAATGAGAGGTTATGTTTTCAAAAGTGTTTAATGAATTTAAAATAAATGATTTTCTTGAGTCTTTTGAAAGAAAATTATACTAGAAAATATTTTAAAATTGGTTCGAGTTAAGAGGTTGCAAAAGTGGAAGTCGTAAAGTTTGTACAACATGATTGAATAAAGAAAGAGAGAGATATTGTATAAGAATATGTAACTAGAGATGAATAACGAGAATGATAACTTATGATGATAATTACACTGATTCTCTTGAGGAAAGGTATTCAGTTTATGGAATTGTTGGCAAGGATGTGGGTTTTGTCCCGCTTACGTATTTATGATTATAAAAGAGAATAAAAAGCAGAGGACCTGTTGAAAGGTCATTTGTTGCTTGAGGCAACCCAAGAGATGTGTTTATTCATTTGTTGCGTTAAGGCAACGCCGGATATACTTGTATGATGATCTACTGCATGAAGGCAGTCAGATAGATAGTGGTGCGACCACTGAGAACGCTTTCCTGCGGTACAGATCCATATTTTATTTCTGTAAGGCAGAGGAGTTATTTCCTGCTACAGAAGTACCGTGACCACCTGTTCCATTTCTGTAGTGGCAGAGGGGTTATTTCCTGTATACAGAAGGTGTGTCGGCATACATCCCTGCAGTGACAGATGTGTTATTTCCTGCGTGCAGTGGACCCTGTGGTGGCAGAAGGGTTATTTCCTGTACACAGGGGTATAGCCAATTGGAAAGCCATAGCCGTTTCAACTGCTTCGGGTTACGTCGGGAAAGGGTAGAAACCGACAAATGAGCTCATTACCTGCACTAGGGCTAGACATGCATCATCCTTGTTTGCGCATTTGCATTTGATTGGGTTTGCTCATTGTACTTCCCTGTGATTGTGCTGTTTGTCTTGCTGTGACTTGTTTGTATGTTGAACTGAATCTCTTGCTTGTACTATTAGTTTGTGAATGTATTAAATTGATTAAGAATTGATATTTTGATTGAGAATTAATTATGTGACTGATAGATGGTTAATGTGACTAGTTTCATATTTAGAATTTGTTTGAGTTTAGGTAAAACCAAAAGTATTTTCAAAAAGGTTTGATAAAAATATAGTTTCCTTGAGTATGTTAATTATTTGCATGTTAATCATTACTTTTACGGCATTCCCATTTCCTACTGAGAATGTGTGGTTTGTTCTCACCCCAAAATCTTCCACCCTTTCAGTGACACAGGTTCGAAGACTCATTTTGAAGCTGCGGGCGATTATAGAACTTATTTATGAGTTAAGTTTATGACTTGAGTTTCTTTCATAGAATTCCCTCGTCTTTGTAGCTTTAGTTTTTATTTTATGCAGAGGGATAGGAGTTGTACCTGAATTTTATTTAAATTCTTTTGTATAATATTTATTATTATTAATAATTATGTGATTATTATTACTGGGTGATGTTTGCTATATGATTTTAATTAATAAAAGCAAAATTTTTCTGGAATTTTATATGAAACTAAGTCGCGATATCGAACTAAAGGCTCAATAGTAAATAGTTAATAAAGGAAAGCAGGTTAGTAACGCCTTACTTTTGGTACGATCATGACGTTCTGGAAGCTGGGTCGTTACACTGTGCTGGCACTGCGACCAAAGGGCACTGCAAGGGGTATGCGGACGCACAAGCTCGTGCACACGCACAGATGGTGAAAAACACAGTTGTGTGTGCACGCACAGCAGGGTGCGTACGCACAGATGCCTTGTTTTACAAAAATTTTCTTTTCAAAACTAAGGTACCAACCCTTAGTGCATCAACATATCAACCCCAAATCGTACAAACATTCACAAATTCATGATCCACAAGCAATTCAACTTATTTAACTCAAAAAAAATATCAAACGAAACCTAAGCTAATCATCATATCACAAGAAGGCAACTAATTCAAAAAGCTATAAACAAAGGATATAGTTGGAACAATGTTACCATGGTGGGGTGTCTCCCACCAAGTACTTTGCTTTAAAGTCCTAAGTTGGACTTTGCATGGCTTCATTGATCAATTTGAGACTTCTCTAAGGAGGAAAATCTCCAACTCTTTGGCATTCTTGGGTTGAGTGCGATAGAGTTTCACCCTGTGATCATTGATTTTGAGCTTGATCCCATTGATAGGGTGAATCACTTCCACTACTCCATAAGGCTTGACATCCACCACCTTAAATGGACCGTCCCACCTAGATCTTAATTTCCCGGGCATCAATCGCAACCTCGAATTGTACACAAGCACTTCATCACCTATCTTAAAACTCTTCCTCCTAATGTTTTGGTCATGTAATGTCTTAGCTTTTTCCTTGTAGAACTGAGCATTCTCATATGCTTCTAACCTAAGACATTCTAATTCCTCCAATTGGAGTTTACGTTCCATTCCCGCTCCTTTTAAGTCCAGATTGCAATTCTTCACCGCCTAATAGGCTCTATGTTGGATCTCAACTGGAAGATGACAAGGCTTCCCAAAAACAATACAAAAATCACTCATTCCGATTGGAGTTTTGTAAGCGGTCCTATATGCCCATAATTCATCTCCCAATCTGGAACTCCAGTCCTTTCTTTGTGGGTTAACCACTTTCTCTAAGATTCTCTTGATCTCCCTGTTTGACACTTCCGCTTGCCTGTTGGTTTGAGGATGATAGGCTATGAAAACTTTGTGAATGACCCCGTACTTTTTCATCAACGCCTTAATTTTCCTGTTGCAAAAATGTGTTCCTTGGTCGCTCACGATTGCTCGTGGCGACCCAACTCTACAAATAATGTTATTTTTCAAAAATGAAGCAATGGTATTAGCGTCATCGCAATGGGTAGGAGTTGCTTCCACCCATTTTGAGACATAATCCATGGCTAACAAAATGTACACAAACTAATTGGAATTTGAAAATGGCCCCATGAAGTCTATGCCCCAAACATCAAAAATATCACAAAAAATCATCGGTTGTTGGGGCATCTCATCCCTTTGCCAGGTATTTCCAGATTTCTGGCATTGATGATAGAATTTGCGAAATTGGTTGGCATCCCTAAATAAAGTAGGCCACCAGAATCCACAGTCTAGAACCTTCCTTGCTATTCGTTGTGGGCCGAAGTGACCCCCACTCTCAGATGAATGGCAAATATGAAGGATAGAATGAAACTCAGATTCCGGCACACATTTTTTAATTACTTGATCTGCCCCACGCCTCCATAGATGTGGATCGTCCCAAAGATAATACTTAGCATCGCTTCTCAATTTATCTTTTTAATGCTTTAAAAATTGTGGGGGGAAAACGGAGCGACCAAGTAATTAGTAATCGGGGCAAACCAAGGGGTACTTTGGGATATTGCTTGCAAGGTATCTAAGGAAAATGAGTTATTGATAGGAGTGGGATCTGGGGTTAAATGTTGAAGCCGACTCAAATGGTCAGCTACCAAGTTTTGGGACCCACTTCTATCCCTGATCTCCAAGTCAAATTCTTGCAAAAGTAAAATCCACCTAATGAGCCTAGGCTTTGACTCTTTCTTCTTTGGCAAATATTTAAAAGCGGCATGGTCCGAATACACCACTACTTTAGAGCCTAGAAAATAAGGTCGAAACTTATCTAGTGCAAAAACAATAGCTAAGAGATCTTTTTCGGTGGTGGTGTAATTCGACTAGGCCAAATCTAAGGTTTTTGAAGCATATGCTATAGTGTAAGGAGCGTTACCATCGTGCTGTGCTAGCGCTCACCTACGGCGTGATTCGAGGTGTCACACATGATCTCAAAAGGTTGATTCCAATTTGGGCCTTGCACAATAGGAGCTGTGGTCAATGCTTCCTTCAGTTTGTCAAAAGCCTTTTTTCAATCCTCATCAAAATGAAATTCCACATCCTTTTGAAGTAGGCGAGAGAGGGGTAAAGCAACTTTGCTAAAATCCTTGATAAAGCGGTGGTAAAAACATGTATGACCAAGAAAGGAATGGATCTCCCTCACCGATGAGGGGTAAGATAAACTTGAAATGACATCGATCTTAGCCGAGCCAACGGAGATTCCGTCTTTAGATACAATATGACCCAACACTATACCTTGTTTCACCATAAAGTGACATTTTTCAAAGTTCAATACAAGGTTAGTATTGGTGCATCGTTCTAGTACCCGAGCTAAGTTCCCTAAACATGCATCAAAGGAGCTACCATAAACACTAAAATTGTCCATGAAGACTTCCATGCAATCCTCCAAAAGATCTGAGAAAACACTTGTCATGCACCTTTGAAACGTTGCCGATGCATTGCATAAGCCAAACGGCATTCTTTTATATGCAAACGTTCCAAAGGGGTAAGTAAAGGTAGTTTTCTCCTGATCCTCAAGAGCTATATGAATTTGGAAGTACCCCGTATATCCATCTAAAAAGCAGTAATGGGATTTACCTGCCAAGCGGTCTAACATTTGGTCAATGAACGGAAACGGATAATGGTCCTTCCGCATTGCTTGATTCAGCCGGCGGTAATCAATGCACACTCGCCAAGTATTTTGAATCCGGGTTGCAACGAGCTCTCCACTTTCCGTTTTCACCATGGTTACTCCGGATTTCTTCGGCACTACTTGGACCGGACTTACCCACTCACTGTCTGAAATGGGATAAATGATGTCCACTTCCAAGAGGCGAGTTACTTCTTTCTTGACTACATCAAGGATTGTGAGGTTTAGCCGTCTTTGTGGTTGCCGGGCCGGCTTAGCACCTTCTTCTAAGAAAATCCTATGAAGTCACACTTGAGGGCTTATTCCCACAATGTCACTTAGGCTCCATCCAATCACCTTCTTATACTTTCGGATAACCTCAAGGAGTTGTTGCTCCTCCTGATTGGAAAGATCGGTTGACACTATCACCGGAAATTTGTGCTCCTTATCAAGGAATGCATATTTAACATGGGGTGGAAGCAGTTTCAAATCTTCCCTTGCTTCTTGGTGTGGTAGCCTATCCTCTTGGTCTTGGGAAATTAGTGAGGTACTTTTATCTTCTACATCCTCAAGTTCTCCCTCTTTTGAACTTTCTTCATCAATTGGACTTTTTTGGAGCTCATGGCGGTTGCCTACCTTGAGTTCATCCTCTCTTCTGCTCTCAAAAAAGTTCTCACCCCCATCAATGGATCCCTCCATAGAAAGAGTGGGTTGAGAGTTTATCTCTTCAACTGGCTCGCCTCCCTTTGGGGTTATAGCATCAATGCTAGACTTTAAAGTTGATGGAGGCGGCAAGGGTGGATCACTAGGCGTCCCAAGTTGTGGAGGAGCAAGGTTTCTAGGGGTAGAGTGAGGAGGTGTTAGACGGGACAAGACCTCGGCAAGAGTTTCCATGCAATTATCTTGTTTTCTTTGAAATTTCCGCTGTTCTTGGATGAGGGCTTGAAAGTTATGCTCTTCATAAGGGAGGTTGATGTGAGTGGGATGGTGATGAAAGCTAGGTTGTCCAAAATATGGTGGTGGGTAGGTTGGTTGAGAAGAAGTTGGTGGTAGGAATGGTAAAGGGGCTTGAGAGTATAATGGTTGTGTCTCATGTAGGGGGCATGGAGTATGAAAATATGGATGGGAAAAATTGTAAGGATGATGTGTTCCACTTGGTGTGAGAGGTTGATAGACATTAGAATCATAGGGTCCTTGCAAAGGTCCTCGTTGCCAAGAATTACTTGAGTGTGACCCTCCCTCGAATTGGCCTCCCATACCTCGATGTGAACCAATGTTGGAATTGCTACCCCCTACAACATGATAGCAACTAGACTCCAAGCTAAAAGGGTGATAACTCATGATGAAAAGGAAAGATAAAATGCAACAATATTAATAGAAGTAATAGACAATTGAATATATACTCTAATTATATCTATTTACCTAGAACTAAACAAAGAAGAATGTTAGTTACTACCACTACTTAGATAGAGGCGCCATCCATCAATTAGTGCCAAGTAGCAAAGAAAAAC
The DNA here is from genome assembly GCF_003086295.3 of Arachis hypogaea. Taxonomy (NCBI): domain Eukaryota; kingdom Viridiplantae; phylum Streptophyta; class Magnoliopsida; order Fabales; family Fabaceae; genus Arachis; species Arachis hypogaea. The sequence continues at coordinate 67,602,673 of NC_092048.1, read as the reverse complement.
CAAATATTCATACTATTCACATATTTACAACAACCAAAATTATAGCACTCATTGCACTTAAACTGGATTCCCGGCAATGGCGCCAAAAACTTGGTGCGCGGCCAAAAGTGGGTTAGGAATTTCTCTCAAAAAAATAGAATTTTCTCCGTTGCAAGTATAGTTCCCAACCCACAATCAACCAACACCAAACTTTGAATTTAAAGAGATGTCACTATTAAAAACCAATTCAATTCTGGGAGTATTTAGTTCCCGGGTCGTCTCCCAAGGACACTTGAGACCAATGAGTGTATAATTCTGGTTATGATGCTCATGGGGGTTTCAATGAAGAGATAAACATATAAAACAATAAAAGAACATGCAAAATTGTGATAAATGAACTAATAAAGGAATTAACAAACTAACTATGCAATATAGACAAGTAAGGTATAAAAGGGATTAATGTAAATGTGTATGAAAGAATTAAATCATAAAAGGTATCTTGGCTTGTAATGAGCTAAGGGTCCTTTCCTTGTTGGAACCACAACTATGTCAAATAGAATGGATTAATCTCACTTGATTAACCCTCACATCGGAGAGTAAGTTAAATGAGCATAAGTGTTCTTAACCCACAAATCCTAAATTGCTTGCTAATTGCCTTAGCAACAAATTAGTGTTAGTGGGAACAAGAACAATTAACAATCTAAGAATTGAAACTAAATGTTGGACATTCCAACTCTAGGAACCCAATTGCTCACTTTCCCCAAGCCAAGAGATAGGAAACTAGCCCAAACTTATAATTGACATTTTGTCAAGCACTTGGTGGACAAAAACACTAAACATGGGAAAAAATGAGAAAATGCTTGAAACTAAAAGCAACAAATGATCTCAATCAACAATAACAACTCAAGAAAACATATAACAATCATCAATCATCAAATTCATCAACAAGAAATTGAAATTGCAAAAGAGAAGTAAAATTGAACTATAACTTGAAATATAACAAAGAGTATGAACAATGTAGCTATAAAAAGTAGTAACAAAGAGATACTTACAATGGAAGCTAGTAAAATCCAAGATCAAAAATGGAAATGGCACTTGAATGTAAAAACCCTAGTATAAACCCTAATAAAGATGATGAAAAACTTAAAGAAAAACTATACTAAAGCTTCCTATTACTACTCCTAAGCTACCCTAATGTTATGCTATGCTATTCTCTTCATTTTTCCTTCATTATGAGCTAAATGGCTTCAGAAATGGGCCTCCAATACACCAAAATCACGAGTCACGTGCAATTTTAATGAAGGAATGTGCGGACACCTGTGCGTACGCACAGACGTGTGCGCACGCACACTAGGCGATGCTTGAATGGACGCGCGATGCGCACGATGCGGCTCACGCGCACGCGTGGCTCTGCTCTGATGGTTGTGCGTATACACAAAGTCTGTGCGTACACACATCGCTATGCTCTTCTCCTTTGATTCTTCATGCTTCCTCCACTTTGCATGCTCCTCTTCCATTCTCTCCAAGCCATTCCTACCTTATACATCTGAAATTACTCACAAAAAATATCAAGGCATCGAATGGAAGACAAATGGGATAAAATTAATCAAATTAGGCACAAAAGGCCATGTTTTCATAATCAAGCACAAATTAGGAGGAAAGTTCAAAAGCATGCTATTTAAGGGAATAAGTGCAAGTATAAATGATGAAATCCATTCAATTTCAACCAAAAATCATCATCAAATATGGATTCATCAAAGAGCAAGCCTTAGAAAGTAGGGTTAGTAGAGAATTGAGAGAATCGAACCATAAACACTTGAGTGATTAGAGTGTATACACTTCCGGTGATGGTTCGATGCTCAATTTTTTGTTCCCGGCTTTCACGAGCTTTCTTCTTGCAAGTTTATTTGTACTTCATTCTATGATTCGAATTAGTGGAATCTAGTTCATATTTGTTCTTGGAGAATTTGATTTACTTTTAACGAAGTAGGTAAAAGCATTTTTCATTTAATTGCATTCATATAGATAGGCTGCATTTCATAAATTCTACCATTCCTCTTCACTCCTTTATAACTTCTTTTGAGCTTAGCATGAGGACATGCTAATGTTTAAGTGTGGGAGATTGATAAACCGCTATTTTATGATTTATTTTGTATTGAATTGAGTGAATTTTATCCATTATTCTCACACTTATTCATATAATTCGCATGTTTTACATTTTCCTTTCTAATTTTATACTATGATTGAAAACATGCTTCTTTGGCCTTACATTTGCTAATTTTAATCCTCTATTATTACCATTCGATGCTGTGATACGTTTTTTAAGTGATTTCAGGTTTTCTAGGGTAGGAATGACTTAGTGGATGAGAAAGAAGCATGCAAAAGTGGAAGGAATACAAGAAATTAAAGTTTTGAGAAGCTGGTTGCGACGCGCACGCGTGGATGACGCGTACGCGTGACTTGTGCAGAAAACATATGACGCGCACGCGTGGCTGACGCCTACGTGTGGACAATGAAAAAGACCAACGATGCGCACGCGTGGACAATGCATACGCGTGACCAGGAATTTGTTCAAACGGCGCGTACGCGTGGCCGAAACGTACGCGTGACGAGCGTCACGTGCTGCAATTTACAAAAAATGCTGGGGACAATTTCTGGGCTACTTTGGACTCAGCTTCAGGCCCGAAAATACTGATTAGAAGCTGTAGAGTGGAGTTGGATGGGGGAATCAATCATTCAACATTCATTCACATAATATTTGGTTTTAGATGTAGTTTTCTAGCGAGAGAGAGGCTCTCTCCTCTCTCTAGGTTTTAGGGTCTTTGTTTTATTCCTTTTTCAATTCAGAATTTGATCTTGCTTTAATTTAGTTTCTCTTCTACATTCTATTATTCTAGCATCTTAGTTTATCTCCACTTGTTGATTTCTCTATTTTTTCCAATTTAGTTTATGAACTCTTCATGTTAGATTCAATTTTCATATAATGCAATTTATGTTTTCATGTTTATATTTGTTTTCTTTAATTTGTTATTGTTTCCTCTTGCTTTGGTTAGTTTTAGATTTTGCTATGTCTTGTTAGTTCCATATTTTTATTTTATGCCTTTCAAGTGTTTGATAAAATGCTTGGTTGGATTTTAAATTAGATTTTTATGTTCTTAGCTTAGATTGAGTAAATTGGGGACTCTTGAATTGTCAAAGCCTCTTGTTGGTTGGTGATTAAAAGTTGCTAGTTGGCTTGAGCTTCAATAACTCTAGTCTTTGATTAGAACTTGTGAACTCAAATTGAATTGCTCACTTGACGTACCTTCAATTGTTAGAGGTTAACTAAGTGAGAGCAAAAGGCAATTACCATCACAAGTGACTATGATAATGGGGATAGGAATTCCAATTATCAATCCTTGCTAGGACTTTTCTTAATTGTTAGTTTACTTCCTTGTTATTTACATTTCTTGTCTCTTATTCCAAAACCCCAAAAATATGCTTTTTCATAACCAATAATAAATACACTTCCCTGCAATTCCTTGAGAGACGACCCGAGGTCTAAATACCTCGGTTAATTTTATTGGGTTTGCTTGAGTGACAAGAAATTTAAATATTGATTGAGGTTTAATTGTCGGTTTAGAACTATACTTGCAACGCGACATTTTTGTGAAAATCTTTACCGACATTTTTCCTCCATCACCCGTCCACTTGCATATCTTTGCATGCACCGAGGACGGTGCAATCTTTAAGTGTGGGGAGTCGATACCGACTTTTGTAGGTTAGTTACTTTCTTTTCAACACCAATGTTTAGTTTTCTTTGTTACTGAGTTGTTGCATTGCATGATAGATTGCATGGTCCGTTAGTTGCTTGTATTTAGCTACTACTTGGTTGAAGTAATATTTTCTTTTCCAAGAAACTATTTTATAGCATTTCACTAATTCGAATTAAACTTTTTGTTAAACTTGTTTGAAGAATTCATTTTGGAATATGTTTTAGAGCTCGAACACACAAAACCCAGTAAGATTTTGAACCTATTTGATTGGTTGCATTTCACCAACCAATACTTTGTTTTGGTGTATGTTGTTCTCTCTAAAATTATGATCTTTGTCTTGCTTGATTCTATATTTCCATTTTTTGATGTATGCATGCACTTATGTGATTGAGGCCTTTGTTCACTATAGCTCACATACCCATATGGCATTAACCTTTTTATCATCCTTTGCAAACCAATCTTAAGCCTATTTTATCCCATTTATTTTTCACTCTAGCTCATCACTAACTCGAAGCGAAAAACAATAATGTCCTTCATTTGAATCCTTGGTTAGCTTAGAGTAGTGAGAGTGTTCATGATTTAAGTGTGGGAAAATTGGGTTTGGAAACGTTTGGTTTGGGAATTGGATGTTGTATATTCTAGTAAAAATGTGAAAAAAAATAGTTGAGCATATATTCTTGCATTCAACACCTTAATCATATGCATGAAAAAAAATGAAAAAAAAGAAAAAAAATATAAAAAGGGGACAAAATGCCCCCAAGTGAAATAATTAAATTAATGCATATAATTTGTATTCAAAAGACATTAAGGTGCATGAACTTGTGACAAAAATAATCAATGGGTAGTAGGTTTTGCATTGTAATGACTTGGAATGTCTTAGGTTAGGTGAGAAGTTTAGGTTAATCAAGGATTCAGATTTTAGTCCACTTGACCAAATACATTCCTACCTTGACCCTAACCCCATTACAACCCTTAAAAGACCTCTTGATATGTGTATTTGTGCATTAAATTTTTGTTGATTGGTATAAGAAGAGCAAGCCTTAGAAAGCAAAGTTAGTAGAGAATTGAGAGAATCGAACCTTAAACACCTGAGCGATTAGAGTGTATACACTTCCGATGAGGGTTCGTTGCTCAATTCTTTGTTCCCGGCTTTCACGAGCTTTCTTCTTGCAAGTTTATTTGTACTTCATTCTATGATTCGAACTAGTGGAATCCAGTTCATATTTGTTCTTGGAGAATTTGATTTATTTTTAACCAAGTAGGTAAAAGCATTTTTCATTTAGTTTCATTCATATAGATAGGCTGCATTTCATAAATTCTACCATTCCTCTTCACTCCTTTATAGCTTCTCTTGAGCTTAGCATGAGGACATGCTAATGTTTAAGTGTGGGGAGATTGATAAACTACTATTTTATGGTTTATTTTGTATTGAATTGAGTGGATTTTATCCATTATTCTTACACTTATGCATATAATTCGCATGTTTTACATTTTCCTTCCTAATTTTGTACTATGATTGAAAACATGCTTCTTTGGCCTTAAAATTACTAATCTTTAATCCTCTCTTATTAACATTTGATGTCGTGATATATGTGTTAAGTGATTTCAAGTTTTCTAGGGCAGGAATGGCTTAGAGGATGGAAAGGAAGCACGCAAAAGTGGATGGAACACAAGAAATTGAATTTTGGAGAAGCTGGCAGCGACGCGTACACGTGATCAGCGCATCAGGCAAGCGACGCGTACGCGTAGATGACGCATACGCGTGGATGACGCGTACGCGTGGATGAAGCGTACGCGTGACCAGGGATTTGTTCAGCGACGTGTACGCGTGGCGGACACGTACGTGTGACGAGCGTCATGTGCTGCAATTACAGAAAATGCTGGGGCAATTTCTGGGCTGCTTTGGACCCTGTTTCAGGCCCGAAAATACTGATTAGAGGCTGCAGAGTGAAGCTGGAAGGGGTCATTGAATCATTCACACTTTCATTCACACAATTTTAGGTTTTAGATGTAGTTTTCTAGAGGGATAGGTTCTCTCCTCTCTCTAGGTTTAGGGTTTCTTCTTCCAATTTCTCCTTAGGTTCAGGTTCAATCTTCCTTTAATTTAGTTTTCTCTTACTTTTATTTGTTCTAGTACTTTGGTTATTTACTTCTCTCATTGATTCCTTTATTTTGCTTTCTTAATTTAAGAGTTCATGTGTTACTCTCAATTTTCATTAATGCAATTTATATTTCATGTTTATTATTGTTCAATTAACTCCGCCTATGTTACACTTGCGGTACATAGCCGGTCCCAAGCCCGGATAAAGGAGGAGGGTTGTGTTAGGTCTTCGACAACCAACATAAAAATATAGTCGAACCCCCATGACATGAATCAAAGACATTATTGCACTAAAGCTAGGTCGTTGCCCAAAAGCAACGCGCTGTATGGCTCGAGTACAGTGTCAAAGCAAGAGCCACTGCATCGGTGTCCGGATGTAGTGTTAAATGAGCAAGGGTTCTCGTGTTTTTGTGAACGGACGAGGGTAAATAAGCTAGTTCACAAAGTAAAAGGTAAGGGTCGAAGCGACAGAAGGTTGAGATTTGGGACATGGAACATAGGCACTCTAACAGAAAAGTCCATGGAGGTGGTAAACACCATGACAAGGAGGAAGATTAACATTATGTGCCTACAGGAAACAAAATGGGTTGGTGCAAAGGCTAGGGAGTTGGATACTTCTGGTTTTAAACTTTGGTATACAGGAAAGGTGAAGAATAGGAATGGGGTTGGAATAATTGTGGATAAGCAGTGGAAGAAGGACGTAGTGGATGTCAAGAGGGTGAGAGATCGGATCATCTCTATAAAACTTGTGGTGGAGAAAGGTACTTTCCATGTGATTAGCGCCTATGCACCGCAAGTGGGTTCGGACGAACAACACAAGATAAGGTTTTGGGAGGATCTAGAGAGTTTGGTTCAAGGCATACCTTTGGGAGATAATATTTTCTTAGGAGGAGATTTAAATGGCCATTTTGGGAGAGGAGTGACTGGATATGGGAGCATTCACGGAGGCCATGGTTTCGGGGTGATCAATACCGAGGGTAAAACTATTTTGGACTTTTTCTCAACCTTTGATCTTCTCATCGCAAATACATGTTTTAAAAAGAGAGACGAACATCTTATAACCTATAAGAGTGGCATGACAAGTTCTCAAATCGACTTCTTCTTGTTGAGGAGAGTCGACCGAAAATTTTGCATTAACTGTAAAATTATCCCGGGAGAGAGTTTGACAACACAACATAGGGTGCTCGTCATGGATTTTTGCGTTGAGCAAAAGTTGAGAAAAAGACATCATACGAAGAACCCAAGGACGAGGTGGTGGCAGATGAAAGGTGAGGAACAAAGAAGCTTCCTAAGACGGGTAGGAGAAGAGGCAAAGTGGGATGGGAACGGAAGTGCGGAAGAGATGTGGAGGAAGATGGCAGAAGTTATTAGAAGAATAGCAAAAGAAAGTTTTGGTGAATCTAAAGGAATAGGACCAAGAGACAATGAGTCCTGGTGGTGGAATGCGAGTATACAAGAAAAGATAAAGATAAAAAGGGAGTGCTTTAAAGAGTGGTCTTTATGCCGCAATGCAGATAACTGGAAAAAATATAAGGCGGCTAAGAAAGAGACAAAAGTGGCTGTAAGTGAAGCAAGAACAAGAGCATATGAGGGTCTCTACCAGTCTTTGGGCACGAAAGAAGGAGAAAAATGTATATATATAATTGCAAAGAGTCGGGAAAGAAGAACGAGAGATTTGGATCAGGTTAAGTGCATAAAGGATAAGGATGGAGAGGTGTTGGCTCAAGAGGAGAAGATTAATGAAAGGTGGAAGAGCTACTTCTACGAGTTATTTAATGAGGGACAGAAGACTCTTCCGAGCGTTGGTCGATTATGCACAAGGGAAGAAGATCAAAACTTTGACTACTATCGAAGGATTCGAGACTTCGAGGTAAAAGAGGCTCTAAACCAGATGAAAAATGGCAGGGCAGTAGGACCTGATAATATCCCGATTGAGGTTTGGAAGGGTCTTGGAGAAAAAGGCATCAACTGGTTAACCAAACTTTTTAATGAGATTTTAAGGTCAAAGAAGATGCCTAATGAGTGGACAAAGAGCACCTTGGTACCTATCTACAAGAATAAGGGGGATATACAAAGTTGCGAAAACTATAGAGGGATTAAGCTTATGAGTAATACTATGAAACTATGGGAGAGGGTGATAGAACGGAGGTTGAGAAAAGAGACACAAGTAACAGAGAACCAATTTGGATTTATGCCAGGCAGATCTACCACTGAAGCGATATACCTATTAAGAAGGATGATGGAGAGGTATCGTAGTAATAAAAGGGATCTACATATGGTGTTTTTTGATTTGGGAAAAGCGTATGATAGGGTACCAAGGGAGGTCTTATGGAAGGTTTTAGAAAAGAGTAGAGTAAGGATCGCATATATTCAGGCAATTAAAGACATGTATGATGGGGCCACAACTAGTGTGAAGACTCAAGGTGGTGTGACAGAGGAATTCCCTATTGGTATAGGATTACACCAGGGATCATCCTTATGTCCATACCTTTTCACATTAGTCTTGGAAGTACTCACAGAGTACATCCAAGAGCCTGTGCCATGGTGCATGCTTTTTGCCGATGATATCGTCCTTATGGGAGAGTCAAGGGAAGACCTAAATAAGAAGTTGGAGTTATAGAAAGAAGCTCTAGAAGTGTATGGTCTGCGCATAAGCTGTAGCAAGACGGAATATATGGAATGTAAGTTCAGTCTGAGAATGGAAAACCCCAATATAGAGGTGAAGATTAGAGAAAACATCCTACGAAAAGTTAAAAGTTTTAAGTATCTTGGGTGCATCATACAAGATAATGGAGAGATTGAACAGGATGTAAATCATAGGATCCAAGCAGGTTGGTCAAAATGGCGGAGTGCATCTGGTTTTATATGCGACAAAAAAGTGCCTTTAAAACTTAAAGGTAAATTCTATCGCATCGCTATAAGACCGGCTATGCTTTATGGTACAGAGTGTTGGACGGCTAAAGGGGAGCACGAACATAAACTGAGTGTGGAAGAGATGAAGATGTTGAGATGGATGAGTGGTCATACGCGATTGGATAAAATAAGGAATGAAGATATAAGGGAGAGAGTTGGAGTAGCACCCATTGTGGAAAAGATGGTTGAATCGCATCTCAGGTGGTTTGAACATGTGAGAAGAAGACCGATAGAACATCCAGTCAGGAGGGTGGATGAGATGGAAGATGGACAAAGGGCGAAAGGCAGAGGAAGACCTAAGAAGACCATCCATGAGGTGGTCAAATGAGATCTACATGTAAACGGTCTCTTTGTAGACATGATACATGACAGAGCACAATGGAGTCGTTTGATTCATGTAACCGACCCCACTTAGTGGGATAAGGCTTTGTTGTTGTTTGTTTATTATTGTTCAATTGCTTTGTTATGGTTATTTCTTTGCTTTGGTTAGTCTTAGAATTTTCTATGTCTTGTCAATTTTCTATGTTTTTATTTTATGCCTTCTAAGTATTTGATAAAATGCTTGGTTGGATTTTAAATTAGATTTTTATGTTCTTAACTTGGATTGATCAATTAGAGACTCTTAAGTTATCAAAAATTTTTTGTTGATTGGTGATTGAGACTTGCTGGTTGGCTTAGGCTTCACTAAATCTAGTCTTTGGTTAGGACTTATGAACTTAAGTTGACTTTTCTCATTTGACTTTCCTTCATTGTTAGAGGTTAACTAAGTGAAAGTAAAAGGCAATTACCACCACAATTGATGATGATAATGAGGATAGGAATTTCAATTCTCAATCCTTGCTGGGACTTTTCTTAGTTGTTATTTTATTTCGTTGTTATTTACATTACTTGTCCCTTATCACAAAAACCCCAAAAATACTTTTCCATAACCAATTATAAATACACTTCCCTGCAATTCCTTGAGAGACGACCCGAGGTTTAAATACTTCGGTTAATTTTATTGGGTTTGCTTAAGTGACAAACAATTTAAACATTGACTGAGGTTTAGTTGTCGGTTTAGAGCTATACTTGTAACGCGAATTTTTGTGAAAATCTTTACCGATATTTTTCCTCCGTCACCCTTCTCTAATGCCATTAACCAACCCTATTATCACTGCCTCAGGAGATAAGTTTTGTATTTTCAAACAAGCTTTGTTGAATCTTTCCACATAATCACAGAGTGTTTTACCGACCTCTTATTTTACCCTTAAGAGACTTGGAGCACGTTTGACTTTATCCTTCTGAATTGAAAACCAGGTCAGAAACTTTCTTGTCAGGTCAGCAAAGCAAATCACTGACCTGGGTGGTATGTTATCAAACCATTTCATCGCTACTTTGGTCAGCATTATCGGGAAGGCCTTGCAACGAGTTGCATCGGATGCATCAACGAGGTACAATTGACTTTTGAAATTGCTAAGGTGATGTCTTAGGTTGGTCGTTCCGTCATAGAGATCCAAGTCAAGAATTTTAAAGTTCCTGGGAACCCATGCTCGCATGATTTCTTCAATGAATGGGTCCTCTCCTCTAAGAGGACTTTCCTCTCTTTCGGGCTGATTTTTCCGAATTCTAATGTCGGCCTCTATTATCGAGAGCTTTTTCTCCAACTCTGTTTGTCGTCGCACCTCTTTTCTTAATTTCCTTTCAGCTTCTCGCTATCGTTCAGCTTTTTGCTCAAGTTGTTATAATCGATCACAATGCCCGTGTACGAGTCCCAGTATCTCTGTGGGATGAGGAAGTTCTTTATCTTCGGGTGGGTGGATCTCTGAATGAATCCGCAGTGGTGGCAGATTTCTTGATGTACCTTTCCCGTGTGGGATACTTGTTCTTTCCCAAGGTGGAGGTTTGCACGGAATTGTGATCACACTTTTTACAACTCCGGTACAACTAACCAGCAAGTGCACTGGGTCGTCCAAGTAATAAAACCTTACGCGAGTAAGGGTCAATCCCACGGAGATTGCCGGCTTGAAGCAAGCTATGGTCATCCTGTAAATCTTATTCAGGCGGATTCAATTGGTTATGAGTTTTGATAATTGAAAGATAAATAAAACGTAAATTAAAATAAAGATACTTATGTAATTCATTGGTGGGAATTTCAGATAAGCATTTGGAGATGCTTTGTTGCTTCTGAACCTCTGCTTTTCTATTGTCTTCATCCAATCATGCGTGCTCCCTTTCATGGCAAGCTGTATATTGGTGGATCACCGTTGTCAATGGCTACCATCCGTCCTCTCAGTGAAAATGCTCCAGGTACGGTTTCTGTATGGCTAATCAACTGTCGGATCTTTCATCTCGGATGACAAATACCAGGCACAGCTACCGCACGGCTAATCATCTGTCGGTTCTCACTTGTGTCGGAATAGGATCTCTCTATCCTTTTGCACACTGTCACTGCGCCCAACATTCGTGAGTTTGAAGCTCGTCACAGTCATCCCGTCCTAGATCCTTCTCGGAATACCACAGACAAGGTTTAGACTTTTCGAATCCCAGGAATGTTGCCAATTGGTTCTAGCCTCTACCACGAAGGTTCTAATCTCACGGATTCGAATGCTCTGTTGTCAGGCATGCGGATCTTGGCTAAGCAAGTAACGAAGATAGTGGGTGATTGTCATGGGTCACCCCTTCATTCTGACTTAATTGAATTAAGTACGAGAGTATATCTTGGAGAAGAAGTAAGCGTGAATTGAAAGAGAAACAATAGTACTTGCATTAATTCATGAAGAACAGCAGAGCTCCGCACCTTAATCTATGAGGTGTAGAAACTCCACCGTTGGAAAATACATAAGAGAAAAAGGTCTAAGCATGGCCGAATGGCCAGCCTCCCAATGTGAAAAATGGCATAAGATGATAAAAGTCTCAATAGAATAGGAAAGACTTGTATTTATACTAAACTAGTTACTAAGGATTACAGAAATTGAGTAATTAAGTGCAGATAGTGCAGAAATCCACTTCCGGGGCCCACTTGGTGTGTGCTTGGGCTGATCATTGAGCTTTACATGTGCATAGGCCTTTTCTAGAGTTAAACGCCAGCTTGGATGCCAGTTTGGGCATTTAACTCCAGTTCTGGTGCCAGTTCTGGCATTTTACCCCAGAAAAAGGTCTCTGGCTGGTGTTGAACTCCAGTTTGGGCCATCAAATCTCGGGCAAAGTATAAACTATTATATATTGATGGAAAGCTCAAGATGTTAGCTTTCCAGCCCAATTGAGAACGCGCCAATTGGATATCTCTAGCTCTAAAAAAATGCGTTTGAGTGCATGGAGGTCAGAATCCAACAACATCTGCAGTCCTTTCTCAGCCTCTGAATCAGATTTTTGCTCAGGTCCCTTAATTTCAGCCAGAAAATACCTGAAATTACTGAAAAACACACAAACTCATAGTAAAGTCTAGAAATATAATTTTTGCATAAAAACTAATAAAAATATAATAAAAAGTAACTAAAACATGCTAAAAACTACCTAAAAATAATGCCAAAAAGCGTATAAATTATCCGCTCATCACAACACCAAACTTAAATTGTTGCTTGTCCCCAAGCAACTAAAAAAATAGGATAAAAAGAAGAGAAATACAATAAACTTCAAAATATCAATGAAGCTTAGTTCCAATTAGATGAGCGGGACTAGTAGCTTTTTGCTTCTGAATAGTTTTGGCATCTCACTTTATTCTTTGAAGTTCAGAATGATTGGCATCCATAGGAACTCAGAATTCAGATAGTGTTATTGATTCTCCTAGTTTAGTATGTTGATTCTTGAACACAGCTACTTTATGAGTCTTGGCCGTGACCCTTGGCATTTTGTTTTCCAGTATTACCACCGGATACATAAATGCCACGGACACATAATTGGGTGAACCTTTTCAGATTGTGCATCAGCTTTGCTAGAGTCCCCAGTTAGAGGTACCCAGAGTTCTTAAGCACACTCTTTTTACTTTGGATTACAACTTTTACCACTCAGTCTCAAGCTTTTCACTTGGACCTTCATGACACAAGCACATGGTTAGGGACAGCTTGATTTAGCCGCTTAGGCCAGGATTTTATTCCTTTGGGTTCTCCTATCCATTAATGCTCAAAGCCTTGGATCCTTTTTACCCTTGCCTTTTGGTTTAAAGAGCCATTATCTTTTTCTGCTTGCTTTTTCTTTTTCTTTCTTTTTCTTTATTTTTTGCCTTTTTTTTTGCCAGCTTTGTGTTTTTCACTGCTTTTTCTTGCTTCAAGAATCAATTTTATGATTTTTCAGTTTATCAATAACATTTCTCTTTTTTCATTATTCTTTCAAGAGCCAACAATTTTAACATTCATAAACTTCACTATCAAAAATATGCATTGTTCAAGCATTCATTCAGAAAACAAAAAGTATTGTCACCACATCAAAATAATTAAACTATTTTCAAGATAGAATTCGAAATTCATGTATTTCTTTTTCTTTTTCAGAAAACATTTTTCATTTAAGAAAGGTGAAAGATTCATGAAACATTCATAGCTTTAAGATATAGACACTAAACACTAATGATCATGTAATGAAGACACAAACATAGTCAAAACATAAAGCATAAAAATCGAAAACAGAAAAGAAAATAAACAAGGAGATTAAAGAACGGGTCCACCTTAGTGATGGTGGCTTCTTCTTCCTCTTGAAGAACCAATGGAGTTCTTGAGCTCCTCTATGTCTTTTCCTTGCCATTGTTGCTCCTCTCTCATGGCCTTTTGGTCCTCTCTGATTTCATGGAGGATGATGGAGTGCTCTTGGTGCTCCACTCTTAGTTGCTCCATGTTAGAACTCAATTCTCCTAAAGAGGTGTTGAGTTGCTCCCAATAGTTGTGTGGAGGGAAATGCATCCCTTGAGGCATCTCAGGGATTTCTTGATGAGGGACTTCCTCATGCTCTTGTTGAGGTCCATGAGTGGGCTCTCTTGTTTGCTCCATCCTCTTTCTAGTGATGGGTTTTTGAGATGAATCTCTCCATCTCCCATGACTCGGAGTTGGAAGCAACTGCCTTCCCTTTCCTCTTCCTAGAGATTTCTCCGGCCTTAGGTGCCATTTAATGGTTATAGAAAAACAAAAAGCAGAGCTTTTTTCCACACCAAACTTAAAAGGTTTGCTCGTCCTCGAGCAAAAGAAGAAAGAAAGGGTTAAAGGAAGAAGAAATGGAGGAGATGGAGGTGTGTGAATGGTTCGGCCAAGGGAGGTTTTAGGTGGTTATGATGTGTGAAAATGAAGGAGTGATGAGGGGCTTATATAGGAGTGGAGTGGAGAGGGAATTCTTTTAATAGGGGTTGGGTTTGGTAGGGAGATGGTTTGAATTTGAATGGGTGGGGGTAGGTAGGTTGTATGATGGTTTTGGAGGAGAAATAGAGGAGATTGGTGGAGGTTATTTTGGGGAAGAGTGTTATGGAAAGGTGTGAAAAGGAAAGAGAGTGAGTTGGGATAGGTGGGGATCCTGTGGGGTTCACAGATCCTGAGGTGTCAAGAAATTCTGGTCCTTGCACCTTTCTAGCGTTTAAACGCCCTCTATGTTCCATTTCTGGCATTTAACGCCAGCTCTGCTGCCTTTCCTGGTGTTAAACGCCAGGCTGATGCCCCTTTCTGGCGTTTAACGCCAGCCAGACACCCTTTTCTGGCGTTAAACGCCAGTCTGTCTGCCAATTCTGGCGTTTAACGCCCAGAATGCTACCAGACTGGGCGTTAAACGCCCATTCTGCTATCCTTACTGGCGTTTAAATGCCAGTAAGCCTGTCCTCCAAGGTGTGCTATTTTTGATGCTGTTTTTGATTCTGCTTTAATTCTGCAACTGTTTTTGTGACTCCATGTGATCAACCTAAAGAAAACATAAACTAACAATGGAAAATGAAATGAAATAATAATTAACATAGATAAATAAGATTGGTTGCCTCCCAATAAGTGCTTCTTTAATGTCAATAGCTTGACAATGAGCTCTTATAGAGCTTCACAAACACTCAGAGCATGATGGTGGCCTCCCAACACCAAACTTAGAGTTTGAATGTGGGGGCTCTGCTTAACTCTGTATTGAGAGAAGCTTTTCATGCTTCCTCTCCATGGTTACAGAGGAAGATCCTTGAGCCTTAAACACAAGGTAGTCCTCATTCAGTTGCAGGACTAACTCTCTTCTGTCCACATCAATCACAGCTCTTGCTGTGGTTAGGAAGGGCCTTCCAAGGATGATGCATTCATCCTCATCCTTCCCAGTGTCTAGGATTATGAAGTCAGCAGGGATGTAAAGGCCTTCAACCTTCAATAATACATCCTCTACAAGTCCATAAGCCTGTTTCATTGATTTGTCTGCCATCTCTAGTGAGATTCTTGCAGCTTGTACCTCAAAGATCTGCAGTTTCTCCATTATAGGGAGTGGTATGAGGTTAATACTTGAACCAAGGTCACACAGAGCCTTCTCAAAGGTCATGGTGCCTATGGTGCAAGGAATTAAGAACCTTCAGGGATCCGGTTTCTTTTGAGGTAATTTCTGCTGAACCAAGGTATTCAGTTCCTTAATGAGCAATAGAGGTCCATCCTCCCAAGTCTCGTTACCAAATAGCTTGGCATTCAGCTTCATGATTGCTCCAAGATACTGAGCAACTTGCTCTTCAACAAGATCTTTATCCTCATCAGAGGAAGAATCTTCATCAGAGCTCATGAAATGCAGCATTAAGTTCCATGGAATCTCTATGGTCTCTATATGAGCCTCAGATTCCTTTAGTTCCTCAATAGGGAACTTCTTATTGGTCAGTGAACGTCCAGCAAGGTCTTCCTCACTAGAAATCACTGTCTTTTTACTCTCTCCAGGTTCGGCCACTTTGGATATAGTTATGGCTTTGTACTCTCTTTTGGGATTCTCTTCTGCACTGCTTGGGAGAGTACTAGGAGGAGTTTCAGTAACTCTTTTACTCAGCTGACCCACTTGTACCTCCAGATTTCTAATAGAGGACCTTGTTTCAGTCATAAAACTGTGAGTGGTCTTAGTTAGATTAGAGACTATGGTTGCTAAGTCAGAGAGGCTCTGCTTAGAATTCTCTATCTATTGCTGAGAAGATGATGGAAAAGGCTTGCTATTTCCAAACCTATTTCTCCCACCATTATTATTATTGAAGCCTTGTTGAGGCTTCTGTTGATCCTTCCATGAGAAATTTGGATGATTTCTCCATGAAGGATTATAGGTGTTTCCATGGGATTCTCCCATGTAATTCACCTTTTCTATTCCAGGATTCTCAGGATCATAAACCTCTCCTTCATGGGAGGCTTCTTTAGCACTGCCGGATGCAGCTTGCAATCCAGTCAGATTCTGAGAAATCATATTGAGTTACTGAGTCAATATCTTGTTCTGAGCTAATATGGCATTCAGAGTGTCAATCTCAAGAACTCCTTTCTTCTGAGTCATCCCATTATTCACAGGATTTCTTTCAGAAGTATACATGAATTGGTTATTTGCAACCATGTCAATGAGTTCTGGGCTTCTGCAGGTGTTTTCTTCAGATGAAGAGATCCACTAGTAGAGTGGTCCAATGACATCTTGGACAATTCAGACAGACCATCATAGAATATACCTAAGATGCTCCATTCTGAAAGCAT
Source organism: Arachis hypogaea (assembly GCF_003086295.3). Classification (NCBI taxonomy): domain Eukaryota; kingdom Viridiplantae; phylum Streptophyta; class Magnoliopsida; order Fabales; family Fabaceae; genus Arachis; species Arachis hypogaea. Next base: position 67,586,312 of record NC_092048.1, on the reverse strand, counting down.
GTCAGAAGGATACCTTCTGATCAATTGCTTGTATCTTTCCCAAGCTTCATAGAGGGATTCACCTTCCTTCTGTCTGAAGGTTTGGACTTCCACTCTAAGCTTGCTCATCTTTTAAGGTGGAAAGAATTTGGCCAAGAAAGCATTGACCAACTTTTCCCAAGAGTTCAAGCTTTCTCTAGGTTGTGAGTCCAACCATATCCTAGCTCTGTCTCTTACAGCAAAGGGGAAAAGCATAAGTCTGTAGACCTCGGGATCAACCCCATTGGTCTTAACAGTGTCACAGATTTGCAAGAATTCAGCTAAGAACTGTGAGGATCTTCCAATGGAAGTCCATGAAACTTGCAATTCTGCTGCATTAGAGAAACTAATTGAGGCTTAAGCTCAAAGTTGTTTGCTCCAATGGCAGGAATTGAGATGCTTCTTCCATAGAAGTTGGAAGTTGGTGCAGTAAAGTCACCAAGCACCTTCCTTGCATCTCCACCATTGTTCTCAGGTTCGGCTACCATGTCTGCTTCCTTTTCAAAATTTTCTGTAAGGTCTTCTCCGGAGTGTTGTGCTTTAGCTTCCTCTTCAGAGTCCTTTCAGATTCAGGATCAGCTTCAACAAGAATGTCCTTATCCTTATTCCTGCTCATATGAAAAAGAAGAGAACAAAGAGAGTAGTGGAATCCTCTATGTCACAGTATAGAGATTCCTTTATGTGTCAGAGGAAAAGAAGAATAGAAGAATGAGGTAGAGAGAGAATAAGAAGAATTCGAACACAGAGAGAGGGAGAGGGTTCGAATTATTAGATGAGTAGAAGAAAAATGTTAGTAAATAAATAGAATAAATAGAAAGAGATGAGAGAGAGAGTATTCGAATTTTAAGAAGAGGGAAAAGAAAAATATTTTTATTTTTATTTAATTAATTAAGTTAGTTTCGAAAATTTGAAAAAGAAATACGAGAAAATTAAAAACTAAAACAATTAGTTAATTAAAAAGATTTTTGAAAAAGTGGTTAGTGATTTTCGAAAATTAGAAGTGGAAAAGTAGTTAGGTGGTTTTGAAAAAGATAAGAAATAGTAAACTTTTTAAAATTAAAACAAACAAGTCAAGTAGTTAGTTGAAAAAGATTTGAAAATAAATTTTGAAAAGATAAGAAGTAAGAAAAAGATTTTGAAATTAAAATTTTAAAAAGATATGATTGAAATTTATTTTGAAAAATAAATTAAAAAGATTTGATTTTTAAAATTAAAGTTGATGACTTGACTAATAAGAAACTAAAAGATATGATTCTAGAATTTAAAGATTGAACCTTTCTTAACAAGAAAGTAACAAACTTGAAATTTTTGAATCAAAACATTAATTGTTAGCAAGGATTTTTGAAAATATGAAATAAAATTAAGAAAAAGATTTTGAAAAACTAGTTTTAAAATTTTCGAAAACATTAAAAGAAAAATGAAAAAGATTTTGAAAAATTTTAATAATGAAATTCGAAAATCATAAAAAATGAAAGAGAATTGATTTTGAAAAAGATTTGAAAAGATAAAGTTTTTAAATTGAAATTTTGAGTTGACTAACAAGAAACAACTAAATTTTAAAATTTTTTGACCAAGTCAACTCAAAATTTCGAAAATTATGAGAAGAATAAGAAAAAGATATTTTTTAACTTTTGAATTTTTAATGAGAGAAAAACAACAAAATAAAACAAAACATAAAAATTTAAGATCAAAACAAATAATACATGCAAGAACACTTTGAATGTCAAGATGAACACCAAGAACACTTTGAAGATCATGATGAACATCAAGAACATATTTTTTTGAAAATTTTTAAGAAAAGAAAGACATTCAAGACACCAAACTTAAGAACTTTTGTACTAGGGACACTAACAATTTGAAAATGCATATGAAAAATAAGAAAAGACACAAAACAAGAAGATGTAAAGATCAAACAAAGAAAATCATCAAGAACAACTTGAAGATCATGAAGAACATAATGCATGAATTTTTGAAAATTTTAAGAAAATAAAAAAAATGCAATTGACACCAAACTTAAAATTTGACACAAGACTCAAACAAGAAACACAAAATTTTTTGGTTTTTATGATTTTATTAAATTTTTTTGTATTTTTTTTCAAAATTATTTTGGAAAAAAAAAAGAAATTCAAAATTTTTAATAAGAATTCCAGGATTCATGCAATGTTAGCCTAAAGCTTCGGTACAAAAGAATTAGACATGGCCAAATGGGCAGCCAAACTTTAGCACAGAATTATAAATGAGAATCCAAAGGCTCCTTCAATAGCTGCAATGATAAGTGGAAGCTTCAGTCCAAAAGAATTAGACATAGCTTAATAGCCAGCCAAGCTTCAACATATCATCTTGAAACTCTAAGGTGGAATTCATTCTTAAAAATTCTGAAGAATATTTTTTTCAAAAATTTTTTTTATTTTATATAAATTTTTTTCGAAAATAAATTTGGAAAAACAAAAAAGAAAAAAAAATTTTCAAATATTTTCAAAAACTTTTTGAAAAGAAAATAAAGGTTGAAACAAGAAAGAAGGTTATCTAATCTAAGCAACAAGATGAACCGTCAGTTGTCCAAACTCGAACAATCCCCGGCAACGGCGCTAAAAACTTGGTGCACAAAATTGTGATCACACTTTTCACAACTCCGGTACAACTAACAAGCAAGTGTACTGGGTCATCCAAGAAATAAAACCTTACGCGAGTAAGGGTCGATCCGACGGAGATTGCCGGCTTGAAGCAAGCTATGGTCATCCTGTAAATCTTAGTCAGGCGGATTCAATTGGTTATGATTTTTGATAATTGAAAGATAAATAAAACATAAATTAAAATAAAGATACTTATGTAATTCATTGGTGGGAATTTCAGATAAGCGTTTGGAGATGCTTTGTTGCTTATGAACCTCTGCTTTCCTATTGTCTTCATCCAATCATGCGTGCTCCCTTCCATGGCAAGCTGTATGTTGGTGGATCACCGTTGTCAATGGCTACCATCCGTCCTCTTAGTAAAAATGATCCAGGTACAATTTCTGTACGGCTAATCAACTATCGGATCTCTCGTCTCGGATGAAAAATACCAGGCACAGCTACCGCACGGCTAATCATCTGTCGGTTCTCACTTGTATCGGAATAGGATCTCTCTATCCTTTTGCACACTGTCACTGCGCCCAACTTTCGTGAGTTTGAATCTCGTCACAGTCATCCCATCCCAGATCCTACTCGAAATACCACAGACAAGGTTTAGACTTCCCGGATCTCAGGAATGCTGCCAATTGGTTCTAGCATCTACCACGAAGGTTCTAATCTCATGGATTCGAATGCTCTGTTGTCAGGAGAGGGAAGTCAAATCTGTGGATCAGAGACCCAAGAGACTATACTCTGGCTGTCGCCCAATGACTACGTTGAACATCATGTAGACCGCTTGTGGTTGTCAGGCACGCGGATCTTGGCTAAGCGAGTAACGAAGATAGTGGGTGATGAGCGGATAATTTATACCCTTTTTGGCATTGTTTTTACATAGTTTTTAGTATGTTTTAGTTAGTTTTTATTATATTTTTATTAGTTTTTAAATAAAAATCACATTTCTGGACTTTACTATGAGTTTGTGTGTTTTTCTATGATTTCAGGTATTTTCTAGCTGAAACTGAGGGACCTGAGCAAAATTCTGATTCAGAGGCTGAAAAGGATTGCAGATGTTGTTGGATTTTGACCTCCCTTCACTCGAAATGGATTTTCTGGAGCTACAGAAGCCAATTGGGACGCTCTCAATTGCGTTGGAAAGTAGACATCCAGGGCTTTCAAACAATATATAATAGTCTATACTTTGCCCAAGCTTTGACGATGCAAATTGGCGTTTAATGCCAAGTCTTTACCCTATTATGGCGTTAAACGCCAGAAACAGGTTGCAAACCAGAGTTAAACGCCAAAAATAGGCTGCAACCTGGCGTTTAACTCCAAGAGAAGTCTCTACACGTGTAAAGCTCAATACTCAGCCCAAGCACACACCAAGTGGGCCCGGAAGTAGATTTCTGCATCATTTACTCATTTCTGTAAACCCTAGTTACTAGTTTAGTATAAAAACTACTTTTAGAGATTTATTTTGTACCTCATGACATTTTTACACTTCACATTGTATTTCTGACGGCATGAGTCTCTAAACCCCATGATTGGCGATGAGGAGCTCTGCTGTGTTTCGATGAATTAATGCAATTACTACTGTTTTTCATTCAATCACGCTTGTTTCTATTCTAAGATACTCACTCGCACTTCATCCTGATGAATGTGATGATCCATGACACTCATCATCATTCTCACCTATGAACGTGTGCCTGACAACCACCTCCGTTCTATCTGCACTAGCTTGAGAGTGCATCTCTTAGCCTCTTGGTTCATGATCAGAGTCTTCGTTGTAAGACTCAAAACTTTTGAAAAGTCTTATTATGATCAAGTCTCAAATCATATAGTTATTTATAGCCTTAATTTCAGAGATTATATTATTAAAGGTAATTAAGGCAAGTTTTGATTTATTGAATTTGAGATATGTTATGATTATTATCCAATTTTATAATTATTGGATTATTTTCTATATTTAAATTATAAAATTGATAGTTATGAAATAATAAGGATTTTATATAATTTGGATTAGATAATTAATATTTTAAATATTAATATTGCTATTTTGGAAAATGAAGAAATTAAGTATATTATTTCTAATTATTTGGTTGGGACATTTTATTGAAAATAATTTATGAAATTGATGAGCAAATAGTATTTTTATACATTATTATTAATGGATTAGAATTTATTTCTAATTACTATAATATCCTTATTTTTATTTGAAATTACTAAAATGCCCCTAACCCTAATTTTTGAAAGAGAAACCCTAACCCTAAAACCCTAACCCGGTAACCCGTTTCTTCCCCCACAACCCAGCACACACAAATACTCCCTAATACTATAGCAGCAGCGACTGCAACGTTAAACAGGGAAACGAAGGGAGAAGGGGGAAACAGGGGAGGGATTTGGGGAAGCAGATTGAGAGAGGAGGAAAGACGGCGCAGTGGACGCCACTGCCACCGTCGCCGCTGCTATTGACAAGGAGGGGAGAGATCTGTGAGGGTCGAGGAAGGAGAAAGAGGAGAAAAAGACTCGCACCGGCATGCGGGCTTCACTGCCGCCATCGCGCCGTCGCCTGACCGAGGGAGAAGACCGTCGCGCCTCACTGCCTCGCCACCGCCGAACTCGCGCGCAGAGAGAGAGAAGATACGGGAAAGGGAGCCACCGCGGGGAAGCCATCACCGCCTGTCACCGTCGCCGAGCGTGGGCCTTCGCCGTTCTCCTCGTCGCCGACCAGCTTGTCGCATCACCGCTGACGCGCCGTCACCGCGCCGTCATCCTCATCACAGAGCCAGCCGCCGCCGAGCTTCCACAGCCGCCGCGTTTCACCGTGGTTGAGGGCGTCTCCACCACCACACCTTGGCCGACGGTGCTGCCGATCTATTGCTCTGTGGTGCCTAGCTGGAGCTTCTGTTGCTAATGGTGGAGGTCGGTGGTTGCCGGAAGACACCATTGTTGTTGCTGCCGAAGGAGAAAGAAGTCGTGCCACTGTTCTGGCCGCCAGGAGCGGTCTTGTGGCCGCTAGAAACACCGCCGTAGATACCGTCACTGGGCTCAGTCACTCCTTCTTGGTTGCGCCGCCTCTGTCGCCGAAAACAGCCACCAAGTCCCCTGCTTTGGTAAGAATTTCCGAGTTGAAAGGCCTTTTTTCGCTACTCTGTAAGCTTATGCTGAGGCATTGCGATGTTGTCCATCATAGGGTTGTGGATTCGTGCTTGCATTCTGTGCTCGAAGCTGCAGCTGCCTCGTTTTGTCATCCCAGTAGATATTTATGTTTCGGAAAGTCTCGCGTTAGTATTCTGTTGTGTTCGGTTAATGAATATGATTTTTGATAACGTGGGGTCGAGTCCTGATTATTGTATATTGCCATTAGTTTTGCTATGGTTATTGCGAATGTGACTTGGAGCTGAGGTTTTGGTTGCCGTCAGTTCGAGTTGAGGTGGAAAGGACTCTGTGAGACTTTTGGGTTATGGATTTGCGTTTTGAGGTAGGGGCGCTTTCCAAAAACTATATTCTTATATATTAGAATTATTACATATGGATACTGTTGTGAGGTATTGTGTATTTGGTGATTGTATCTGCCTTATGTGTTATTTGATTGACTCGAGTGATTATGGATGTTGGTTTGGTTGAATTATTGTGCGGCTTTGTGAAATGTAATGTTTTGAAGTTGATTCTTTAAAAGATTTGAAATCTGAGTTTAATCCGTTGAGGATTGGTTTGAATTGAGTCAATTATTTTGATGATGTGAAAAATAGAATACACTCTTGAATTCAGCCTGGCTTGCTTTAAATGATCTGGTTTTTTATAAATGATTGTTACTAAACCATTTCTTTAAAGCTTTGGAAATGAGTTTATTCGGCTGATAACGATTTAATTTTTGAAACGGTTTCCTTGAAATATGGAATTGAGATGACTGTTGGATTTGGCTTGCCTTGAACTGATTTTGGAATTTGGGCTGTTGGAAAAGGATTGTGGAATGGTTTTGTTGGGTTTCAATGACTCAAGGGTTTCAATTAGAGGAGTTTCAATGACTTTGAAAGAACCTAAATGTCTATTGACAAGTTCCATTTTCAAATGTTTTGAGAAAGGTTTTAAGTACTCTTTGAATCCTGAACTTTTGCAAGACAAACCATTTTGAACAGTTGAAACGCTTTAGAATTTGTCATGGGGGTTGAAGCTGGTTTTGCCTAAATAAAGGAAACGGCTTTAAAGGAAGTAAATGATTACGTGACTCGGTTTGGCTTAGATCTTATTTTATTACTCAAATCGGAAAGCCAAGGTTTTAATGATTTTAAATGAATTTGGCGAAATGAGTTATGCTATTCTCCCCTAAGGACTTGGGACTCTACCGAGAAACTTTTGCTACAAAAATCTCATTGTTGGATGAGTGATTTTGAATGTTTCAAAAGGAATCTTTAACTTTCCATGGTTTTGGAAGTTTTGGAAAGAGGAAGCCGAGAGTGGCTTGTTTTAAAAAGGGAATTTTCCTTGAGTAAAAGTGGCTTATGAGCCTGAGATAATTTGAGAAATGAGATCTTTAAAGCTAAGGCTGAAAAGAGTTGAAACTTGATTTCAAAGTGAAATGAATTGAGAAAATGATTTATGGCTTAAATGCCGATTTCATGAATTTGATGATTTTGAATGTGGAAGTGCTGTTTTGTTGAGAGCCAGAATGGCTGTGTATGATTATGATTATTGGCTGGTTCTGGATTGAACCGTGAGCCGGATGGCTGAGATGGATGTTGATCCATGGCTAAGAATGAATGCATATATGCTGAGATATTGATAATTGTGAATGTTTGCACTTCCACTATCGGAGATGAGAGTTTTCCTCGGAGGAAGCAGTGGCTAGCCACCACGTGCTCCAGGTTGAGACTCGAAGCTCTTTTGACCCTATGTCGTAAGTGTGGCCGGGCACTGTGAAAGTTCCGGATGAGCTCACCCCCGTAAATATTCACCAGTGAGGGTGATGGATATGGATCATGATTATGATCAAGTTTATGATGAGTATAACTCGAGTCGGGGATGCGCGACAGAGGGACAGTCCAATGGTTAGCTACCAGGACTTGTCGGGTTGGCTCTATAACCGACAGATGATATCATCAGCCACTAGGGACATGCATGCATCATATGCATCTATGTGACATTGTTTGGGTGTGCATATTATACTTGGTTTGTCTGTGTGAATAATTGCTAATTGTCCTACTTACAATAACTGTTTGTTTGTGCTTGCATCTTCCTATTTGTGTTTGCTACTGGGACTCTGTTGGACTGTGGTGATTGGTTGATGGTTGGATTGTTTGGGCCTAGGGCCGTGGTTGAAATGAGATGAACCGATGGTTGATTTCAGTTTTGTGTTTCTGGTTTGGAATAAAATATGAAAGGCTGTTTTGGTTCAGCATAAATAAACCGTTTTGAAAGGCTTTTGAGTTTTTGAGAATTGAACGGTTCTTCTTTCATAAAATATTTTTAGACTTTACTTTTACTGTAAACTGTTGTTTTTGAAAAGGAGGCATAAGACGGTTATTAATCACTGGTACGGTTTATCTTCACGTATCCTATTACAGTAATTCCCAAAAACCCTCTACTGAGAACCCTTTCGAGGATGATGTTCTCACCCCCCTATATTTTTCCCCTTTCAGGATATGGCGCAGAAGTTATGAAGAGTTCATTTAGTTGTTGTTGAGATGCTCTGTATTGCTTTAGTATATTTTTGTTCCCTCGCCTTTATCTTGATACATTCTGTAAGAGGGATAGGAATTGTATTGGTTAACGCTTGTAATATGATATATATATCTATGTATATATATGGATGTATCCTTTATGAGTTTTTGTAAGTTGTATGGTATCTATGGATGTATGTTATCGAATGAAAGTATTTTGGGAGCGGTAGTGCGGTCTAAAGTTTTGAACAGGCTCATATTTTAGTATTAAATGGTATAAGTGTCGTCGTAATGTCCGAGCTATCAGAGTTGCGCAGCCGAAAGCGTGAGCTTTGTTAGTTAGGGTGTTACATTATGGTATCAGAGCAGTCCTTCCTGTAGAGCCTGAGGAATGGACCGACTATGCTTCAATTGCATACTCTGAGCGTTTGTCATGTACTAAGTCTTGTCGAATGACAAGGATTAGAGCTTTATGCACATGACGGTCTATTGATTAACGCTGTTAGTCTTGTATTGTATAATTCCTGATATTAAGTTTGGCCGGCTTAATACTAGTGAATTATGTATATGAGAGCACTAATAGGTTATCATAGATGATATACGAGTTTTGAGTAAAGCGAATCGCAGGTTTTGGAAACGTTAGAAACTATTTCTCGAGGCTATTCAGTTGTGTCTTGAATTCTGTTCGAATCGACCTATTCTTTCATGTCCTAATTTGAAGTTCTTGTTTGCTCATCCTGTTGAAAAGTAGTTTGATTTTTTTAACTCTATTCCTCTATTCATATGCATTCTTGTTTGATCTTAATTGCATATGCTTGTTTGGAATCCTTGTTGCGTCTATCTTTCCCTGTTTGAGTTCTTGATTCAGGTATTCTTTGATATAGTTTTGAACTTGTCTTAACGCGCTGTGTCTTTTAACTCCGGGTTCTGAGTCCATTCTTTGAGAAATTGTTGATTCAGTTTTTCTCTTACTTGAAAGTAATCACAGCCAATTTTGAGATTTTATAAATTGCGGTTGATTAGATATATACTTTTCTATATATGAAACTTTGAGATTACTTATACAGTTTAACAACTATTTCTTTCTAGTACCTCGCCTGTACTTTTACTGGTTTACGGAATTGCACTTACTTTAAAAGTAAATTGATTTCTAGTAATTTTACTATAGTTCCAATGTGCATTTTCAATTAATTATGTATTTTGAGTATTTTTCAAAATTCTGGAAAGAAAGGGGATTTCTTGCTTTTATCCCGGTTGAGTTTCGTTTGATAAACTCTACTTAATTCATTTTGATTTGAGTTTGATTTAGCATACTACATGGTTTATGCCATTGTTGTTCTTTTAAAAATGTTGGACTCATAGCTTTCTTCTTATGAACGGACTCGTTCCTTCTTAAGCTTTTCACCTCGATGAATGTCATACGTGATTTTGTTTTTAACTAATCTTTTACACCTTGTGAACATTACCATTGATCTTGGTTTTTCTTCTCTGGTGAATCTCATTCTTATATGAGTCAGTTTGATTCGTTTCAAATTAGTGCATCGTTTAATCTTTCATTATCTCTACAAGAGTTTCTAGTCAAAGATTTATCCTTGAGAAATTACTAATGATTGAGTTGTCTTTTCCTATGACTTTCTTTTGGATCAATTGGAGGCTTGTTGGATGTCTCACGACTAGTGGATCTTGTTTAAACTACTTTAATTTAAGATCTTTTCTTGTATGGCTTGACTCCTTTTCAAGTACATCATAATCTTCTTGATTATCGTTGTGAGATGGTTATTTCAAGTATACTTTTGGAGTCTTGTTTTGAGTTTTATAAAGCAGATTGAACTCCCTTTGAAGAAGTTCCAAATTGAACTTATTTTTCAGTTGCTTGGTTATAATCGAAATCATTGTTCAATTTTTGACGAAATTGTTTTAAAGTTGACATGCGCTATTTTAAATGAGGTTTTGAAAAGTTTCCTTGTTTAATGGAAATCGGTTCGTTTGTAACGCACCACTTGTTTCCTTTACCAATTTACACGCAAACTTTTAACTCGGATTTTCTCTTCCAAGTAGAGTTTAACTTTCTCTTTCGTCCTTGCTAAGACTTTCATATACGCTTGTTTGAATATGGACTTTGGGAGTTTCTGAACAAGCATTTGATTTCTCTCCTGAGTTTTGTGAATTACTTTTGGTTAAGATTGTGCACTTAACTAATTTTCTAAAATATTTGATGAAAATATTTTAGCTCTTAGCCAAGCCGGTGTGCATCTTGTTTTTAAAACTCTACATGATCTATTTTAACATGAAATTGTATTGAAGTGAAGCCATATTTATGCTTTTGCTACTCTCTTGAAGAATGTTTGTTGCTCAACTTTTCTTCTAGACTGCAAAGTGATTTTTTTCCGCAAGTTTTCGACTCTTTCATGAACAATGTATTCGAAAATATTTTTAATCATGCTCTTGAGTTCTGTGAGCTTTGTCTTGGGTTTGAAATATTCTCTTCTGTAAACCTCATGCTTCCTCGACTCAGCTTGAGTTTGTTTCAAACTGATGCGCTGGTTTTCTTCTTATTGATCCTATTGAACTTCTTTGATCTAAGGGTTATCATTGAAGTTGTCAATTGAATTGTGTCTAGCAAACTTCATTGCTTGAACATCCTTGTTTATCTAGAATTGGATATATTCTTTCAAATCTATGAGTATTGTCTTTGACAATTGTCTCTCCTTTCTAAGATCTCGTATTCTTCTGAGTAGACTCGAGAATTATTTTATTATCACGTGTGATCTGTAGATATAGTAACGCGATGCGTTAGTTCTTTAAGACGTGATGTGTGCATACGAAAGTTGAAGTGGTAGGTGTGCAACGTTAAGAGTTATGGGTGTTTTGTTCCTTGCGAACGGGTTTGCAGGTCGTTAGGCTTATGACCGGATATGGGGATTGTAAAGTGCTTGATGGAGTTGGGAAGTTGAAGCTTTGAGGTTGATATGAGATTAGTGTGCAAATGTTGAGCACGTCGTTTTAACCCCATCATGTTTTATGGCCTTCGATGCCTTACTTTACTATCACCTGTTTGAACCATGTCATCCTTGCATTGAGCCTATCTTGTAATGTTTGCCTGGCAGTTACACTCTTACCTTTACATCCTTATGCTTATGACAATCAAAAAATTTGAAAATCGTATACATATGATTATATTTTGATATATTTTTGCTTCTTCCTTAAATGTGTTCAAGGGTGAACTGTTATGAAAATTCTTTCGTTTTGTATCAATTTTCGAGGACGAAAATTTTTGTAAGGTAGGTAGAATGTAAGATCCAGAACTTTTGAAAAGTCTTATTATGATCAAGTCTCAAATCATATAGTTATTTATAACCTTAATTTCAGAGATTATTTTATTAAAGGTAATTAAGACAAGTTTTGATTTATTGAATTTGAGATAAGTTATGATTATTATCCAATTTTATAATTATTAGATTATTTTCTATATTTAAATTATAAAGTTGATAGTTATGAAATAATAAGGATTTTATATGATTTGGATTAGATAATTAATATTTTAAATATTAATATTGCTATTTTGGAAAATAAAGAAATTAAGTATATTATTTCAAATTATTTGGTTGGGACATTTTATTGAAAATAATTTATGAAATTGATGAGCAAATAGTATTTTTATACATTATTATTAATGGATTAGAATTTATTTCTAATTACTATAATATCCTTATTTTTATTTGAAATTACTAAAATGCCCCTAACCCTAATTTTTGAAAGAGAAACCCTAACCCTAAAACCCTAACCCGGTAACCCGTTTCTTCCCCCACAACCCAGCACACACAAATACTCCCTAATACTACAGCAGCAGCGGCTGCAACGTGAAAGAGGGAAACGAAGGGAGAAGGGGGAAACAGGGGAGGGGTTTGCGGAAGCAGATTGAGAGAGGAGGAAAGGCGGCGTGGTGGACGCCACTGCCACCGTCGCCGCCGCTGCTGACAAGGAGGGGAGAGATCTGTGAGGGCCGAGGAAGGAAAAGGAGGAGAGAAAGACTCGCGCTGGCATGCGGGCTTCACTGCCGCCATCGCACCGTCGCCTGACCGAGGGAGAAGACTGTCGCGCCTCACTGCCTCGCCACCGCCGAAATTGCGCGCAGAGAGAGAGAAGATGCGCGAAAGGGAGCCACCGCGGAGAAGCCATCACCGCCTGTCACCGTCGCCGAGCGTGGGCCTTCGCCGTTCTCCTCGTCGCCGGCCAGCTTGTCGCATCACCGCTGATGCGCCGTCACCGCGCCGTCATCCTCGTCACAGAGCCAGCCGCCGCCGAGCTTCCACAGCCGCCGCATTTCACCGCGGTTGAGGGCGTCTCCACCACCGCACCTTGGCCGATGGTGCTGCCGATCTGTTGCTCCACGGTGCCTAGCTGGAGCTTCTGTTGCTAATGATGGAGGTCGGTGGTTGCCGGAAGACCCCATTGTTGTTGCTGCCGAAGGAGAGAGAAGTCGTGCCACTGTTCTGGCCACCAGGAGCGGTCTTATGGCCGCTAGAAACACCGCCGGAGATGTCGTCCCTGGGCTCAGTCACTCCTTCTTGGTTGCGCCGCCTCTGTCGCCGAAAACAGCCACCGAGTCCCCTGCTTTGGTAAGAATTTCCGAGTCGAAAGGCCTTTTGTCGCTGCTCTGTAAGCTTATGCTGAGGCATTGCGGTGTTGTCCATCATAGGGTTGTGGATTCGTGCTTGCATTCCGTGCTCGGAGCTGCAGCTGCCTCGTTTTGTCATCCCAGTAGGTATTTATGTTTCGGAAAGTCTCGCGTTAGTATTCTGTTGTGTTCAGTTAATGAATATGATTTTTGATAACGTGGGGTCGAGTCTTGATTATTGTATGTTGCGATTAGTGTTTCTATGGTTATTACGAACGTGACTTGGAGCTGAGGTTTTGGTTGCCGTCAGTTCGAGTTGAGGTGGAAAAGACTCTGTGAGACTTTTGGGTTATGGATTTGCATTTTGAGGTAGGGGCGCTTTCCAAAAACTATATTCTTATATATTGGAATTATTACATATGGATACTTTTGTAAGGTATTGTGTATTTGGTGATTGTATCTGCCTTATATGTTATTTGATTGACTCGAGTGATTATGGATGTTGGTTTGGTTGAATTGTTGTGCGGCTTTGTGAAATGTAATGTTTTAAAGTTGATTCTTTAAAAGATTTAAAATCTGAGTTTAATCCGTTGAGGACTGGTTTGAATTGAGTCAATTATTTTGATGATGTGAAAAATAGAATACACTCTTGAATTCAGCCTGGCTTGCTTTAAATGATCTGGTTTTTAATAAATGATTGTTACTGAACCGTTTCTTTAAAGCTTTGGAAATGAGATTATTCGGCTGATAACGATTTGATTTTTGAAACGGTTTCCTTGAAATATGGAATTGAGATGACTGTTGGATTTGGCTTGCCTTGAACTGATTTTGGAATTTGGGCTGTTGGAAAAGGATTGTGGAATGGTTTTGTTGGGACCCGAACCGGGTGGCAAAGTCCAAGTTTTAGGGGAGATGCTGTCGGAATTTCTATAAAATCCGAGTCTTTATTAAAATGTTGTTTGGAAAAATGATGAGTTAAAGACTTCTACTATTTTAATTGAATTATCAAGAAAAGGATGATTCATGCTTTTGAAATGAATTATTAAAGAGGAAATTGTGATTTAGTCTTGCTTCATAAGAAAGGCATTGTATCTCTTTCAGGAGAAAGTTAATTAGGTGAAACTTATGTTTTAAAGCTGTTTTAAATGTGACAAGGGCAATGCCTTTGAATTTGACTCGAGGGTTTCAATTAGAGGAGTTTCAATGACTTCGAAAGAACCTAAATGTCTATTGACAAATTCCATTTTGAAATGTTTTGAGAAAGGTTTTAAGTACTCTTTGAATCCTGAACTTTTGCAAGACAAACCATTTTGAACAGTTGAAATGCTTTAGAATTTTTCATGGGGGTTGAAGCTGGTTTTGCCTAAGTAAAGGAAACGGCTTTGAAGGAAGTAAATGATTACGTGACTCGGTTTAGCTTACATCTTATTTTATTACTCAAATCGGAAAGCCAAGGTTTTAATGATTTTAAATAAATTTGGCGAAATGAGTTATGCTATTCTCCCCTAAGGACTTGGGACTCTGCCGAGAAACTTTTGTTACAAAAATCCCATTGTTGGATGGGTGATTTTGAATGTTTCAAAAGGAATCTTTAACTTTCCATGGTTTTGGAAGTTTTGGAAAGAGGAAGCTGAGAGTGGCTTATTTTAAAAAGGGAATTTTCCTTGAGTAAAAGTGGCTTATGAGCCTGAGATAATTTAAGAAATGAGATCTTTAAAGCCAAGGCTGAAAAGAGTTGAAACTTGATTTCAAAGTGAAATGAATTGAGAAAATGATTTATGGCTTAAATGCCGATTTCATGAATTTGATGATTTTGAATGTGGAAGTGCTGTTCTGTTGAGAGCCGGAATGGCTGTGTATGATTATGAATATTGGCTGGTTCTGGATTGAACCGTGAGCCGGATGGCTGAGATGGATGTTGATCCATGGCTGAGAATGAATGCATATATGCTAAGATATTGATAATTGTTAATGTTTGCACTTTCACTATCGGAGATGAGAGTTTTCCTGGGAAGAAGCAGTGGCTAGCAACCACGTGCTCTAGGTTGAGACTCGAAGCTCTTTTGACCCTATGTCGTAAGTGTGGCCGGGCACTGTGAAAGTCCCGGATGAGCTCGCCCCCGTAAATATTCACCAGTGAGGGTGATGGATATGGATCATGATTATGATCAAGTTTATGATGAGTATAACTTGATTCGGGGATGCGCGACAGAGGGACAGTCCAATGGTTAGCTACCAGGACTTGTCGGGTTGGCTCTATAACCGACAGATGATATCATCAGCCACTAGGGACAGGCATGCATCATATGCATCTATGTGACATTGTTTGGGTGTGCATATTATACTTGGTTTGTCTATGTGAATAATTGCTAATTGTCTGACTTGCAATAACTGTTTGTTTGTGCTTGCATCTTCCTATTTGTGTTTGCTACTGGGACTCTGTTGGACTGTGGTGATTGGTTGATGGTTGGATTGTTTGGGCCTAGGCCCATGGTTGAAATGAGATGAACCGATGGTTGATTTCGATTTTGTGTTTCTGGTTTGGAATAAAATATGAAAGGCTGTTTTGGTTCAGCATAGATAAACCGTTTTGAAAGGCTTTTGAGTTTTTGAGAAGTGAACGGTTCTTCTTTCAGAAAAGATTTTCAGACTTTACTTTTACTGTAAACCGTTGTTTTTGAAAAGGAGGCATAAGACGGTTATTAATCACTGGTACGGTTTATCTTCACATATCCTATTACAGTAATTCCCAAAAACCCTCTACTGAGAACCCTTTCGAGGATGATGTTCTCACCCCCCTACATTTTTCCCCTTTCAGGATATGGCGCATAAGTTATGAAGAGTTCATTTAGTTGTTGTTGAGATACTCTGTATTGCTTTAGTATATTTTTGTTCCCTCGCCTTTATCTTGATACATTCTGTAAGAGGGATAGGAATTGTATAGGTTAATGCTTGTAATATGATATATATATATATATATATATATATATATATATATGGATGTATCCTTTATGAGTTTTTGTAAGTTGTATGGTATCTATGGATGTATGTTATCGAACGAAAGTATTTTAGGAGCGGTATTGCGGTCTAAAGTTTTGAACAGGCTCAAATTTTAGTATTAAATGGTATAAGTGTCGTCGTAATGTCCGAACTATCAGAGTTGCGCAGCCGGAAGCGTGAGCTTTGTTAGTTAGGGTGTTACATTCGTGGTATAGGCTAGAATTATTGGCGGCCATTCCTGAGATCCGGAATGTCTAAACATTGTCTGTGGTATTTCGAGTAGGATCTAGGAAGGGATGACTGTGACGAGCTTCAAACTCACGAGTGATGGGCGTAGTGACAGACGCAAAAGAATCAACGAATTCTATTCCAACATGAGTGAGAATCGACAGATGATTAGCCGTGCGGTGACAACGCATTTGGACCATTTTCACTGAGAGGATGGATGGTAGCCATTGACAACGGTGATCCACCAACATACAGCTTGCCATGGAAAGAAACCTGCATGCGTGAAGAAGAAGACAGTAGGAAAGCAGAGATTCGGAAGACAGAGCATCTCCAAAACCTCAATCTGTTCTCTATTACTGCATAACAAGTATCATTTACTTTATGTTAATTACTTCTCATATACCCAACCATTTTTATTATTAATTTCCTGACTAAGAATTACAAAATAACCATAGCTTGCTTCAAGCCAACAATCTCTGTGGAATCGACCCTTACTCACGTAAGGTATTACTTGGATGACCCAGTGCACTTGCTGGTTAGTGGTACGAGTTGTGAAAAGTGTGATTTACAATTCGTGCACTAAGTTTTTGGCGCCGTTGCCAGGGATTGTTCGAGTTTGGACAACTGACGGTTTATTTTGTTGCTTAGATTAGGAAAAATTTATCTTTTTTTCTTAGAGTCACTAAAATTGCGTCTTCTATTATTGTTTTTGGTTGAAACTTTTTTTTTAAAATCCTTATTTTCTCTTTTTAAATTTTTCAAAAAATTTTATAAACTAATAATTGAGTTTTTCTGTTTGAGTTTTGTTTCATATTTTAAGTTTGGTGTCAATTGCATGATTTTATTTTTCTTTCATTTTTTTCGAATTATTAGTGCTCAGAATATAAAAATTTTTAAGTTTGGTGTCCTTTGTGTTTCTGTTTTCCAAAAATTTTTTTCCAAAAGTTGTTCTTAGCGTTCATCGTGATATTAATATTTTTCCTGTTTGTTTCCTTTGTTTTGATCTAAAAATTTAAGTTTGGTGTCATTTTTACTGTTTTTCTCTTTCTTCATTAAATTCAAAAATATCTTCTCTCTTTATTTTAATCAATTTTCAAACTCTCCTTTAAAAATTCAGATTTTTATTTTAAAATTTTTATTCTATCTTATCTTAGTTTTGAAATTTCAAAATTCAAAATCTTTTTCAAAAATTATGTCCAAAGTTTTTCAAACCTTCTTAATTAAGTAATTATTTTCGTTTTCAAATTTATTTTTTCTTAGTTTTCGAAATTTACATTTTAATTTCTAATTATTTTATTTTATCTTATTATTTTTATTTTTTCTTAATAATTCGGTTTGTTTCTACTTAAATAAAATAAAAACAAAAATATATTTTGTTTGCAATACATATCAATTCCATTTTATCCATCATGGACCTAAATGGAAATGAACAGTCCAGAAGGACTCTGGGGTCATATGCTAACCCCATTCTGCTGCATATGGGAGTAGCATTTGTATACCTCCCATTAAAGCAAGCAGTTTTGAGCTAAATCCTCAGCTCATTGTCATAGTGTAGCAAAATTGCCAGTATTCCGGTCTTCCACAGGAAGAACCTACTGAGTTTCTGGCACAGTTCTTGCAAATTGCTGACACAGTGCGTGACAATGAGGTAGATCAGGATGTATATAGGCTGTTACTGTTTCTGTTTGCTGTAAAAGATCAAGCTAAGAGGTGGTTAAATAACCAACCCACAACAAGCATAAGAACATGGAAACAGTTATCAGACAAATTTCTGAATCAATATTTCCCTCCAAAAAGGATGACACAGCTAAGGCTGGACATCCAAGGCTTTAAACAAGAGGATGATGAATCCCTTTATAACGCCTGAGAGAGGTACAGAGGGATGCTAAGAAAATGCCCCTCTGAAATGTTTTCAGAGTGGGTGCAATTAGACATCTTCTACTATGGGCTTACAGAAAAATCTCAGATATCTCTAGACCACTCAGCTGGTGGATCTATCCACATGAGAAAGACTATTGAAGAGGCTCAAGAGCTTATTGATATAGTTGCTAGAAATCAGCATCTGTACATAAGTAATGAGTCCTCCATGAAAGAAGAAGCTAAGAAAGTATCAACTGACTTTAGTCCTCAGGAACAAGTTACAAAACTCAATCAGCAACTATCTTCTATAACAAGGCAGTTAGCAGAATTTAAGGAGATGTTACAAGAGACCAAAATTGCTAACAAGGATATGGAATCACAATTGAATCAGACAAAATAGCAGTTATCAAAACAGATAATAGAGGAGTGCCAAGCAATTCAATTAAGAAGTGGAAAAATATTAAATATCTCAACTCAAAGCAGCAGAAAGCCAAGAAAGAAACAGCTAACAGAGGATGAGCAACCTGCTACCCAAAACCTCTCTGAGGACAGTAAGAGCCCAGAGAGGAATAAGTCTGGCATTCAAACTCCAGAAAAGGATGAAAAAATGGCATTAAACGCCCAATCCATGTCCAGTGCTGGCGTTCAAACGCCAGAAAAGGGTTGGAATCTGGCGTTAAACGCCCAATCCACGTCCAATCCTGGCGTTCAAACGCCAACGAGGGATCAGACACCTGTAAGTGCTGATAATAACTCCCTCAAGAAGGCTTCTCAACCTACCTCTGTAGGAAATAAACCTGCAGTAACTAAGGTTGAAAAATATAAAGCCAAAATGCCTTATCCTCAGAAACTCCACCAAGCGAAACAGGATAAACAATTTGTCTGCTTTGCAGACTATCTCAGGACTCTTGAAATAAAGATTTCGTTTGCAGAGGCATTTGAGCAAATACCCTCTTATGCTAAGTTCATGAAAGAGATTTTAAGTCATAAGAATGATTGGAGAGAAACAGAAAAAGTTTTTCTCACTGAAGAATGCAGTGCAGTCATCCTAACAAGCTTACCAGAAAAGCTTAAAGATCCCAGAAGCTTTATGATACCATGCACATTAGAGGGTACTTGTACCAAGACAGCTCTATGTGACCTTGGGACAAGTATCAATCTAATCCCTGCATCCACTATCAGAAAGCTTGGCTTGACTGAAGAGGTCAAACCAACCCGGATATGTCTTCAACTTGCTGATGGCTCCATTAAATATCCATCAGGCATAATTGAGGACATGATTGTCAAGGTTGGACCATTTGCCTTTCCCACTGACTTTGTAGTGCTGGAGATGGAGGAGCACAAGAGTGCAACTCTCATTCTAGAAAGACCCTTCCTAGCAACTGGACGAACCCTCATTGATGTCCAAAAAAGGGAAGTGACCTTGAGAGTCAATGATGATGAGTTCAGGCTGAATGCTATTGAGGCAATGAAGCATCCAGACACATCAAAAGATTGCATGCATGTTGATATTATTGACTCCCTGGTAGAGGAGATCAACATGGCTGAGAGTCTCAAATCAGAGCTAGAAGACATCTTTAAAGATGTTCAGCCTGATCTGGAGGAATCAGAGGAAATAAAAGAGCCTCTGAAAATTCCTCAAGAAGAGGAGAAACCTCCTAAACCCGAGCTCAAACCACTACCATAATCCTTGAAATATGCATTTCTGGGAAAAGGTGACACTTTTCCGGTGATCATAAGCTCTGCTTTAAATCCACAGGAAGAGAAAGCACTACTTCAAGTGCTAAAGACACACAAGGCAGCCCTTGGGTGGTCCATAAGTGATCTTAAGGGTATCATCCCAGCAAGATGCATGCACAAGATCCTATTGGAGGACGATGCTAAGCCAGTGGTTCAACCACAAAGGCGGCTAAATCCAGCCATGAAGGAGGTGGTGCAGAAAGAGGTCACCAAGTTACTGGAGGCTGGGATTATTTATCCTATTTCTGATAGCCCCTGTGTGAGCCCTGTCCAAGTTGTCCCCAAGAAGGGAGGCATGACAATGGTTCATAATGAAAAGAATGAACTGGTTTCTACAAGAACAGTTACAGGGTGGCGTATGTGTATTGATTACAGAAGGCTCAATACAGCCATCAGGAAGGATCACAGGTTACAACCAAATTACAGTAGATCCTCAGGACCAAGAAAAAACAGCATTCACATGTCCTTCTGGAGTGTTTGCCTACAGAAGGATGCCTTTTGGTCTGTGCAATGCACCTGCAACCTTTCAGAGGTGCATGCTATCTATCTTCTCTGATATGGTAGAGAAATTTCTGGAAGTCTTCATGGATGACTTTTCAGTATTTGGAGACTCATTCAGCTCCTGCCTTTACCATTTAGCACTTGTTCTGAAAAGATGCCAATAGACCAACCTAGTTTTAAACTGGAAAAAAATGTCACTTTATGGTGACTGAAGGGATTGTCCTTGGGCATAAAATTTCAAACAAGGGAATAGAGGTGGATCAAGCTAAAGTTGAAGTAATTGAAAAATTACCACCACCTGCCAATGTTAAGGTAATCAGAAGCTTTCTGGGGCATGTAGGATTCTATAGGAGGTTTATAAAGGATTTTTCAAAAATTGCAAAACCTCCGAGCAATCTGCTAGTTGTTGACACGCCATTTGTGTTTGACACAGAGTGTCTGCAGGCGTTTGAAACTCTGAAAGCTAAGCTGGTCACAGCACCAGTTATTTCTGCACCAGACTGGACATTACCATTCGAACTAATGTGTGATGCCAGTGACCATGCCATTGGTGCAGTATTGGGATAGAGGCATAACAAGCTTCTGCATGTCATTTATTATGCTAGCCGTGTTTTAAATGATGCCCAGAAAAATTACACAACCACAGAAAAAGAATTGCTTGCAGTGGTTTATGCCATTGACAAGTTTAGATCATACTTAGTAGGATCAAAAGTGATTGTGTACACTAACCATGCTTCTCTTAAATATCTACTCACAAAGCAGGATTCAAAACCCAGGCTCATAAGATGGGTGTTGCTTCTACAAGAGTTTGATATAGAAATAAGAGATAGAAAAGGGACAGAGAACCAAGTGGCTGATCATCTGTCCCGGATAGAACCAGTAGAAGGGGCGTCCTTTCCCTCTATTGAGATCTCTGAAACCTTTCCGGATGAGCAATTGTTTGCCATTCAGGAAACACCATGGTTTGCAAACATTGCAAACTATAAAGCTGCAAGATTCATACCCAAGGAGTACAGCAGGCAACAAACAAAAAAATTAATTACTGACGCAAAGTACTACTTGTGGGATGAACCATATCTCTTTAAGAGATGTGCAGACGGAATAATTCGTAGGTGTGTGCCTAGAGAAGAAGCACAGAAGATCCTATGACATTGTCATGGATCACAATATGGAGGACATTTCGGAGGTGAGCGAACAGCCACAAAAGTCCTCCAATGTGGCTTCTACTGGCCTACTCTCTATAAAGACTCCCGAGAGTTTGTGCGTAACTGTGACAGCTGCCAGAGAGCTGGTAATCTGCCTCATGGTTACGCCATGCCTCAGCAAGGGATCTTAAAGATTGAGTTGTTTGACGTATGGGGTATTGACTTCATGGGGCCTTTCCCACCATCATACTCAAACACTTATATTCTGGTGGCAGTCGACTATGTACCAAATGGGTAGAGGCCATTGCAACACCCACTAATGATACTAAGACAGTGCTGAAGTTCCTCCAGAAACATATCTTCAGCGGGTTTGGTGTCCCTAGAGCACTAATCAGTGATGGGGGCACTCACTTCTGCAATAAACAGCTTTACTCTGCTATGGTCCGATATGGAATTAGCCACAAAGTAGCAACTCTATATCATCCACAGACAAATGGGCAGGCTGAAGTCTCTAATAGAGAATTAAAAAGAATCCTGGAACGGACTGTGAGTATCCGTAGAAGGGATTGGACAAGAAGCTTGGATGAGGCTCTGTGGGCATACAAAACAGCATTCAAGACTCCTATAGGGACCTCTCCATACCAACTTGTGTATGGTAAGGCCTGTTATTTGCCCATGGAACTGGAGCATAAGGCCTACTGGGCATCCAGATTCCTAAACTTTGATGCCAAATTAGCTGGAGAGAAAAGATTGCTCCAGCTGAATGAGCTAGAGGAATTCAGACTCAATGCTTTCGAAAATGCTAAGATTTACAAAGAGAAAGCAAAAAGGTGGCATGATAAGAAACTGTCATCCAGAGTCTTTGAACCAGGACAAAAGGTTCTGCTGTTTAACTCTAGGCTCAGATTATTCCCCGAGAAACTGAAATCCCGGTGGAGGGGACCATATGTGATTACAAGTGTGTCACCATATGGCTATGTGGAGCTTCAAGACATTGATTCTAATAAGAAGTTCATTGTTAATGGACAGAGAGTCAAGTATTATCTTGAAGTCAATGTTGAGCAAGAATGCTCAAAGCTGAGACTAGATTAAAAGCTCAGTAAGGTCCAGCTAAAGACAATAAAGAAGCGCTTATTGGGAGGCAACCCAATTTTTACTTATCTATGTTAATTTTCTGTTTTCCATTTTTATTTTATGTTTTCTTTAGGATGATGATCATGTGGAGTCACAAAAATCAAAGCAAAATCAAAAAAAGCATTAAAAATAGCTCACCCTGGAGGAAGAGCTTACTGGCGTTTAAACGCTAGTAAGAAGCATCAGACTGGCGTTTAACGCCAGAAAGAAGCATCAAGCTGGCGTTAAACGCCAGAAACAAGCTACAATCTGGCATTTAACGCCAGAAACAAGCAGCAACTTGGCGTTAAATACCAATAAAGGGAGAAAAGCTGGCGTTAAATGCCAGAAACAAGCAGCAATCTGGCGTTTAACGCCAGGATTGCACTCTATGGGCATTTTGCACGCCTAAATGGAGCAGGGATGATAAGTCCTTGACCCCTCAGGATCTGTGGACCCCACAGGATCCCCACCTACCCCACCCTCTTCTCCATACTCTCTTCACCACTCACATCCATCCATCATAAACCCCTCATACACACTATCACCCTCCCTTAGCCGAACCTACCACACATCTCCATCTCCTCCTTTCTTTCTTCTTTTTCTCGAGGACGAGCAAACATTTTAAGTTTGGTGTGGAAAAAACTCCACTTTTTAATTTTCCATAACCATATGGCACCTTCCATGAGTTTAGAGAAGATCAAAGAGCTATGAGGGAGGAGCAACAAAGGCAAGGAAGAGACATAGAGGAGCTCAAGAGCACCATTGGTTCTTCAAAAGGAAGAAGACGCCACCCTTACTAAGGTGGACCCGTTCCTTAATCTCCTTGTCTATTTATTTTTTCTATTTTCATTCTCTATGGTTTATGTTTATTTATGTTTGTGTCTTACTTACATGATCATTAGTGTCTAGTAGCTATGAATGTCCTATGAATCCATCACCTTTCTTAAATGAAAAATATTTTTTATCACAAAAGAACAAGTACATTATTTCGAATTCATCCTTAAAATTAGTTTAATTATTTTTATGTGGTGACAATACTTTTTGTTTCTCTGAATGAATGCTTGAACAGTGCATATGTATTTTGAATTTGTTGTTTATGAATGTTAAAATTGTTGGCTCTTGAAAGAATGATGAAAAAGGAGAAATGTTATTTGATAATCTAAAAAATCATAAAATTGATTCTTGAAGCAATAAAAAGCAGTGAAAAGCAAAGGCTTGCAAAAAAATGGCAAAAAAAAGAAGAAAAAAAAAAAGCAAGCAGAAAAAGCCAAGAGCTCTTTAAACCAAAAGGTAAGAGCAAAAAGCCAGTAGCCCTTTAAACCAAAAGGCAAGGGTAAAAAGGATCCAAGGCTTTAAGCATCAGTGGATAGGAGGGCCCACAGGAATAAAATCCTGGCCTAAGCGGCTAAACCAAGCTGTCCCTAACCATGTGCTTGTGGCGTGAAGTTGTCAAGTGAAAAGCTTGAGACTGAGTGGTTAAAGTCGTGATCCAAAGCAAAAAGAGTGTGCTTAAGAACCCTGGACACCTCTAATTGGGGACTCTAGCAAAGCTGCGTCACAATCTGAAAAGGTTCACCCAGTTATGTGTTTGTGGCATTTATGTATCCGGTGGTAATACTGGAAAACAAAGTGCTTAGGGCCACGGCCAAGACTCATAAAGTAGTTGTGTTCAAGAATCAACATACTAAACTAGGAGAATCAGTAACACTATCTAAATTCTGAGTTCCTATAGATGTCAATCATTCTAAACTTCAAAGGATAAAGTGAGATGCCAAAACTGTTCAGAGGCAAAAAAGCTATTAGTCCCGCTCATCTAATTAGAACTAAGTTTCATTGATATTTTGGAATTTATAGTATATTTTCTTCTTTTTATCCTATTTGATTTTCAGTTGCTTGGGGACAAGCAACAATTTAAGTTTGGTGTTGTGATGAGCGGACAATTTATACGCTTTTTGGCATTATTTTTATATAGTTTTTAGTATGTTTTAGTTAGTTTTTATTATATTTTTATTAGTTTTTAAATAAAAATCACATTTCTGGACTTTACTATGAGTTTGTGTGTTTTTCTATGATTTCAGGTATTTTCTGGCTGAAATTGAAGGACCTGAGCAAAAATCTGATTCAGAGGCTGAAAAATGACTGCAGATGCTGTTGGATTCTGACCTCCCTGCACTCGAAATGGATTTTCTGAAGCTACAGAAGCCAATTGGCGTCCTCTCAATTGCGTTGGAAAGTAGACATCCAGGGCTTTCCAGCAATATATAATAGTCCATACTTTGCCCAAGCTTTGACGATGCAAATTGGCGTTTAACGCCAAGTCTTTACCCTATTCTGGCGTTAAACGCTAGAAACAGGTTGCAAACCAGAGTTAAACGCCAGAAATAGGCTGCAACCTGGCGTTTAACTCCAAGAGAAGTCTCTACACGTGTAAAGCTCAATGCTCAGCCCAAGCACACACCAAGTGGGCCCGGAAGTGGATTTCTGCA
Source organism: Arachis hypogaea (assembly GCF_003086295.3). Lineage (NCBI taxonomy): Eukaryota > Viridiplantae > Streptophyta > Magnoliopsida > Fabales > Fabaceae > Arachis > Arachis hypogaea. The sequence continues at coordinate 67,561,334 of NC_092048.1, read as the reverse complement.
TCATTTACTCATTTCTGTAAATCCTAGTTACTAGTTTAATATAAAAACTATTTTTAGAGATTTATTTTGTACCTCATGACATTTTTACACTTCATATTGTATTTCTGACGGCATGAGTCTCTAAACCCCATGATTGGGGGTGAGGAGCTCTGCTGTGTTTCGATGAATTAATGCAATTACTACAGTTTTTCATTCAATCACGCTTGTTTCTATTCTAAGATACTCACTCGCACTTCATCCTGATGAATGTGATGATCCGTGACACTCATCATCATTCTCACCTACGAATGTGTGCCTGACAACCACCTACGTTCTATCTGCACTAGCTTGAGTGTGCATCTCTTAGCCTCTTGGTTCAGGATCAGAGTCTTCGTGGTAGGCTAGAATTATTGGCGGCCATTCCTGAGATCCGAAAAGTCTAAACCTTGTCTATGGTATTCCGAGTAGGATCTGAGAAGGGATGACTGTGACGAGCTTCAAACTCGCGAGTGCTGGGCGTAGTGACAGACGCAAAAGAATGAACGGATTCTATTCCAACATGAGTGAGAACCGACAGATGATTAGTCGTGCGGTGACAGCGCATTTGGACCATTTTCACTGAGAGGATGGATGGTAGCCATTGACAATGGTGATCCACCAACATACAGCTTGCCATGGAAGGAGACCTGCGTGCATGAAGAAGAAGACAGTAGGAAAGCAGAGATTCAGAAGACAGAACATCTCCAAAACCTCAATCTGTTCTCCATTACTGCATAACAAGTATTATTTACTTTATGTTAATTACTTCTCATAAACCCAACCATTTTTATTATTAATTTCCTGACTAAGAATTACAAAATAATCATAACTTGCTTCAAGCCAACAATCTCCGTGGGATCGACCCTTACTCACGTAAGATATTACTTGGACGACCCAGTGCACTTGCTGGTTAGTGGTACGAGTTGTGAAAAGTGTGATTTACAATTCGTGCACCAGTGGGTGATTGTCACGGGTCACCCCTTCATTCTGACTTAACTGAATTAAGTACAAGAGTATATCTTGGAGAAGAAGTAAGCGTGAATTGAAAGAGAAACAATAGTACTTGCATTAATTCATGAAGAACAGCAGAGCTCCGCACCTTAATCTATGAGGTGTAGAAACTCCACCGTTGAAAAATACATAAGAGAAAAAGGTCTAGGCATGGCCAAATGGCCAGCCTCCTAATGTGAAAAATGGCATAAGATGATAAAAGTCTCAATACAATAGGAAAGACTAGTATTTATACTAAACTAGTTACTAAGGATTACAAAAATTGAGTAACTAAGTGCAGATAGTACAGAAATCTACTTCCGGGGCCCACTTGGTGTGTGCTTGGGCTGAGCATTGAGCTTTACACGTGCATAGGCCTTTTCTAGAGTTAAACACCAGCTTGGATGCCAGTTTGGGTGTTTAACTCCAGTTCTGGTGCCAGTTCCGGCGTTTTACGCCAGAAAAGGGTCTCTAGCTGGCGTTGAACGCCAGTTTGGGCCATCAAATCTCGGGCAAAGTATGAACTATTATACATTGCTGGAAAGCCCAAGATGTTAGCTTTCCAGCCCAATTGAGAACGCGCCAATTAGACTTCTGTAGCTCTAGAAAAACGTGTTTGAGTGCAGGGAGGTCAGAATCCTACAGCATCTGCAGTCCTTTCTCAACCTCTGAATCAGATTTTTGCTCAGGTCTCTCAATTTCAGCCAGAAAATACCTGAAATTACAGAAAAATACACAAACTCATAGTAAAGTCCAGAAATGTGATTTTTGCATAAAAACTAATAAAAATATAATAAAAAGTAACTAAAACATGCTAAAAACTACCTAAAAACAATGCCAAAAAGCGTATAAATTATCCGCTCATCATAACGCAAGTGCTCAATCGTCATTGTTAGGCTCCAGTTCCAATTCAGATGTCGTATGGTCGTCCTCGAATTGATTGTCCACCATTCTTATGTGTAGACTTCCAAGTCCCCAACAACAGCGCCAATGTTTCGAGGGTTACCTGAAACGGGGTTGCTCTTGGGTCTAAACATGTGGTCCAGACTCCTTTAGAGGCAGCATCCGACATGTATTGGTGCCAAGGTGCCGCCGTCCAAGTTCCTCGTGCGGAAGTGAGGGATGGTATCTGCAAGAGTTAGCAAGGGTTTTAAACAGGTTTTTAGTAGATTGGGTTCTGAATATACCTAAGGGTGTTTAGTATATTTATAGTAGAAAGGATAACCACTTTTTAGATTAGTTCCATTTTTTATGGTGGATAATTATTCTCTTTTTCTTAAAAAAGTTGTTAAGATCTTCCTTTTAAATAAGTAGAAAATATCTTAGCAGTTACTTACTTATTCAGATAAATAAGACTGATCTGTTATCATATCGCCTGACCTCTATATGAGGTCATGTAGGAGTTGATAAAACTAACTTTGTTGAGTGGATCTTTATTCTTTTTAGATTTGGCTTTATTTTTTAAACCAAGAAATGAATAATAATAATAATAATAATAATAATAATAATAATAATAATAATAATAATAATAGTACCAAAGAAAAAAAAATCAGCATAGTAGCAGGTAGTGTGACTGATGGGTGATGAATATGATTTGGCTAAGAGCTCAGCCAATTAAGCAAGTGATTGAAGAGTTTATGAGTCATGGCATTCTCTTGCCTTGCTTTGAGTTTGAGAAAAGCAACTACGTGTCTGTTGAGTACTTAAAAAAAAAAAATCTCTGTATCTCTATATGATATAGCCTCTTGACGATAGTGCTGCCCTACTATTAATGTAAATAAGAAAAATTATTATGTCATGTTTATATAAAAATTAATAATTATAACCTGTTATTTATTAGTATAAAATATATATTAAAATAAAAATATATATTAAAAATAATTTAAATTATATATATATTTATATATAATTATATTAGTGGATGATTTTAATAATTGATTTTAATATACGAATTGTATTTTTTTTTTTTTAAAATGAATAGCAATGCGCGGGTCTGTACACCTGTATTCTTATGATTTGATATGCTATCATCATTCTTAATTCGCAATTTCGCATCAAGCTACACAATGCAGACAAAGTCTGATTTATTGTTACGTCTGGACCCATTATATATATATATAATATAGGAAAATTTGGTTGGTCCTTCGATGTAGACATCACAAATAGTTCGGAAGTTTAAAAATAATAAGCAATTATATTATACACACACAAAATTAACTATCATATCCACTATTAATATAAAATATATATTAAGATAAAAAATACATATTAAAAGTACATAAAAATATATATTTCAGTTAATTTTTCTTTATGCATCTAGCATTTAAACAGACAATACAAGAAACAATTCACCTTTCAATAATCACTCTCTATGATACTTTCAATTTCAGCAACAAACAGCAATGTGGATAAAAGGGAATCAACCCTCACGAATATACCACAAACTAATAATAATAATAATAATAAACACCTAAGAAATAAAAAATTACACAAACATCTAAAATAAAAAACGTAACAACGAATAAATGTCTTCAAAGCACACCAGAAATCTTTTCTTGTTTTTTCCCACTAGGTCAGACAATAACTTTGCACACCAAGCTACTCAAATTTTGGTTGGGTTAAACTAAAATACCTCTACACATAGAATAAGGAAACCAGACTCTCAATGTAATCTAAGCTCAAATATACATCTAATGGGTTTCTTATTTTAAGTCCAACCATACTAGTTGGAAATGAATTGCTTAGTGTAAACACGGTGCCGCCGCTCCCTTGCATAGATGACCCAGAAGATCAATGACAGCATCACGGCAGCTGATACCAAAACCAACCCGCTGTAAATCCACTGACTATATTTCCGCAGACCGGGACAATGTCTGTGGCTTATGTCCGTGAATGTTTGCCGGACAAACGTGCAGTCTTCTAAATCAACCAAGAACGGACCATAATGGTATAAAGCGAAGCTAATATTCACCGCGGCTGCCATTTGGCCGTAAATTGTAGGCGTCATTCGACCAGGCGTCTTACAAATTCCTGATGACGAAACCTCACAAATATAATTGTTCCACACCTGGTTTCAACCAAAATCCGAACATTACTACTCACCACAACACGAATTTTATCACAAATAATTGCAGTTTGGATAGAACAATCCGGTTGCCGGTTAGGTCAGAGAAACAAAATGAAATATTAGCAGAACTTACACGAAAAAGAAAACAAATTAAGGAACCTAACAAGAAATGTAGGTATAAAAAATATTAAGTAGCCCCTTACCTTGGCAGCATCATCCAACGATACCTCCCCATCTGCACACGGTCGAGTAGTGAGGTCATTGTTATATGGATCGCAGAGAATAGGCATGAGGGGGCCTGATTGATTGTAATACAAAGGTCCAGCAGAAGAGGGGAAATTTTTATTGGTTACGTTGGAAATGATTTTATCAACAAGTACAACAAGTTGGTGCGTCACATCCCTGGTTCGCAGCAAGGTTTCTTGAGCTGTTGCATTATCCACACATGGAAGAATTTCATCCAAGGCTGTATGTGCAGTAGGGTTCTGAACCCACTCATCCATTGCAACACATGTATCTGCGACCGCACTAGTAGACATAAGCAGCAAAGTTAGTCTTTTGTTACACATGCAACATAAGCAATGGTAGCGGCAATGAACTTCATCAAGTGATACAGAAACAAAAATTAAGATTGGTATCTTCATTTGTAGAAAATATAAAAGTGTTCAAAAAGCATCATTTGTTTTCCTCCTCTCCAGTTTCCTCTACAATGGTTGCTGATCCCATACAAAATTTAACAAGCATCCATCATACATCAGGTCCAAAAGAAAATGCCTTTTCATTGTTTTTTGAATTCTGGACACTAATAATTTAATTAGGGCCAAAGCACCAACAAAATGCTACTTTCTTTCTCATGTCAATTTTGAATAGATTTTTATGTTAATGTAAAAGGATAGCAAATATAACCCCCGAAGTGATTGATTACTTTGGCATGTATTTGAATTCCCCCTAAGTACAATAGACATGTTAATATTATTTTTCCATAACATGCAAATATTCTATGAAACAAATACAGCAAGGAACTTGAGATTTCGTAAGAAACAAAAAACTAGAATATAATAATGACAAAGAAATAGTTGACAGATCAAACAACGCATCTAATATACTCCTTCATTTCCTATACTAACAAAATGCTATTAAGGATCTTTCTTCCTCAATTTCATTTATCACAATGATCAAAAATCACTCCATTAATATCATCTGCCATTAAGCATTTTGGATGATTGACTTCAAAATGTGGTATTTCAAATCATTATTTATTATATAGTGGCTTGAAACTATTAAATAAGACCTCTTCTAAAAAACTATTAAATAATACAATCTGAACAACTTGTTATCATATCCTAGTTGAGAAGAGAAACAATTAAAGCCAAAATATTTCATGTCAACACCAACAAAGAGTCTTGCTATGTGTAATTTTGTTGTTGAATATCTACCGATGACTTTTACTTTGTAAAAGTTGTTCATAATCTTGCAATGAGTTAATGTCACACTTGACAGACAAAACAAAATGTAAAGAAAATCCACTTTGCATTCTCAACAAGGCTGAAAAATTAATCTTTCCCTCTTTGCTACACGTTATTTTAGTCCCCAGAATCAGACTGCTAAATATTGAACTAAATTGCAATTTGTCCCAATGTAATTAACAAATTAACTCATAATGGACTAGACAAGGTCACATCAAAGATGGCATTCAGTGAAATAAACATAAATTCAATACAAATTACAGAAAAACAGTAACATACTTGTGAAGAAAAAGAAATACACCACAAAGTATAAATGTGCCAGCAACAAGAACCCATCCAGCAATTACCAAGCTGCAACAACAGAAACACATTATTTACTCGGTGAAAACTTATATGGGACAAATCCATAGAGTTGAAAAATGTATATTAAAAAAAATCAAGGAATGAGAAATAGAAAGTGACTAAGAATTAAACTTACGAATATACAAGACACTGCAACCCAAATATCGAAAACACTGCCAAAATATTTTGCCACCAAACATGAGCAAATCAAAAAAATACTATGGCAATAATAAAGCATAAAGCAAGAAAACCAAAGGAGCAAAAAAAGGAATAAGAAGAGAGAAATACAGAATCCAACAAATGCAAGAAAGAGCATAACAGCAGCAAGAATAATAAGAGCCAATCTCCTACAAGGAAAAAAAAATGGTAGTCAGCAAAGAAGGATATTTCACAAAAACAAAATTTATATCAAATCAATATCTCAACTAAAACTTACATTCCGTCGATGCCTTCTTGTATTTTCTCTGAATTATCTGAAGTCTTATTGGAAAGCTCGTTAGCAGCCGTTCTGATTTTTGTCTGAACATCATTGATGTTCTTCTGGACATCCGAAGGCAGAAAAACAGCATCGACTCCAATCTTCTTAGCTGCATCGAGATAATCTGACACGTTCCTGAGGTTTTCAGCAGTATAGTCAGCTTGATTCACAACGTATCCCAGTGTGTTCGAGGTGCTACTGTGAAACTTCCCCTGACCAATGTAGAGGATAAGACATCCAACTCTACCAAAATCGAGCACACACGGTTAGCAACTTAGACTTCCAACCAAAGCAAGAATTGCAAACACAATGAACGATTTATTTCAAAGAGAAATCAAGAGATGATAGATAGATAGATACATTGCTGCAATAGTGAAGAGAATGAGGAAGATCAACGACAGAGCATACGCTAAACGAGAATAGCCATAAGGCTCTCTAGGGCAACAGCAATAACACAAACAAATGAAGGACAAGGTGAGGCCGAAAAGCACGAACCACACAGCAGCAACAACAAAGAATGGAACCGCAGTGAAAACAACTGACTGCACCAAAAGCAAACAACAATTCCAAGTCAGACACAAAAGAAAAACAACAACAATAACAAAGCATTATCTCATTAGATGGAGTCCACCTCATGAGCTACATGAATCAAACATTAACATCCGATCATGATCATTTCTGTACTCAGTCCATTTGGTTGCAATTGAAACTTGTCTTAGAGACAGAAATACAACTACAGAGTAACAGAAACAGGGAGACAGATGGATATTCTGGGAGACAAAAAGTATATAAACAATTAAACAAAAATAAATAAATAAAAAATAATGGTAAAACATGATTAATATTTTCAAAATGTCCAGACAACAGTACAACTACTCCAACAACATAGAGTACAAATCCAAACCAATTAGACTTAAAAATAACAAAAAAACAAAAAACAAAAGAAAAAAAAAGTAACCAAGGCACTAAAAGTGAAGAATTTTTGTTTTTATTTGTTTTGATGGAGGGATAGAAGGAAACTTAACAGCAATGTAGTGCTTATTGCTGATATTCCAACCACCGGTGTAACGGTTGAAATGGTCGAGAGGGTCTTTCCTGTTTGTCCTTTCCTTCGCCAACACCAGCGATGTGTTCGCAGCTGCGTCCCCTTCCGCCATCGATCTCCTTTCTATCTTCCATGGCAGCACCTCCTTGTACTCTCTATCATCAACACCGCCTGAAAACAAAAGAAAAGTAATATTTGAGAATGTAGAAAGGAAAGTAGAGTAGAAAAGCAAGGGAAAATAGGATATAACCTGGATTAATAAAAGAAGTTTTTGCAGAAAAGGAGAAAGAGAGAAGAGAGAGAGAAAGGAGGAGAAGGAGAAGGTGAAGAAAGGGAGAAGGGCGTGCTGTGAAGCATGTCATAATGAGGATTGTGTGAGTGCTGGTTTTGTTAAGGTTTTGGGTTTTGGGCAGATTTTGCTTTTTTTTTCCTGCGGTTTCACAGAGAGCCTCCTGGTTTGAAGCGAGAGGCAGAGAAAGAGATTTGGTGGGAGAGAGACAGAGAAGGAAGAAGAAAAGGAGTGGAACTATTTATTTGTTGCTTAAATTTTGGGTGAGATTTTTTTCGACATCCCACGTCTTCACAAATTTTACACTCTTTGGAAAGAGACACTACAAATTTTTTCAAGCATATTTGTAACCCCAACTTAAATAGCCTTGGTTATTAAAAGTTAAATATCAACAAATGTTTGCCCTGTGACCAAAATGCCATTGCATTTTAAATATCTTTTTTTTCTTCACCCGATGCTTCCACAAATTTTCAATTCCGATTTCGTCACCACCGTCTACTATCTAGTATCTACTGTTAGAAATTAGAATCTTAGAATACAGAGACTCACTTCAGAACTTCACTAATATAGAAGAAAAAATAAAACAATAAATATTTTACATATTTGAAATTTTGAATAAATGGCAAAGTAATGGTTGTTTTGTTTCTGATTTTTTTCATCTTCATATTATGCACGGGAATAAAGATGTTTCTTTTTGGTCATATAATAAAATGGAATGCGAATACAGTGTTCCATGCCTCCATGGACCAGGGTGGTAGATTCTCCACCTGATTTTTTTAAATAAATACTTAAAAGTTAAAAGTAAACAAATAAAGTTTTTCTTTAAATAAATAAAATAATGTTATTTTCTCGTATTTGTTAGATAATATAATATACAGTATTCTAAGTCAAGGCGGAGTCTCATACAACAAAAGAGACATTCCAATCTTTAAGTTTTATTATAAATTATAAATGGTGTATAAATTTTAGTTTAATCTCTTTAAAAATTTTATTTTAATTTTATTAGGTTAATTTTTAACTTCCTAAAATTCAACTTAATTCCGTCTCTTATTCTAGTGGTCTTTTTAAGAGTTAAAACACTTGTTTAAATTATCAAAGTAGAAATTTTATAAAAATTCAAATAGTTTATATTAGAGGATAAATTATATTTTAAAATTTTTAAAAATTACTCTTAACATTTAATTTGATTCACTTTTATTTTTAATGTTTAAAATAAGTTTTAATATCTCTTTTTTAGATAATTTTGTTGATAGTCAACAATTAATTATTTTTTCATTTCACCCTTTTAATTTTATCTTAATTCTCCTTCTTTCAATTATTATCTTTCTCCTCTATTCTTTTCTTTTCTCAGTCATCTTTTTCAAAAGACTCGAAATACATATATTTTGTATCTACTTATGGGTCACCATGTCTTTCAAAAATTTGTATCTTAGCCACGAGACATGTACCACTGTGTCTATAGATGAGAAGTGTTTACAAGCACATGACACTAAGGCTACGTTTGGTTTTGAAAATAAGATAAGACAAGACACTAAGAATAAGACACAAAAGACAAAGATACAAAAATTAATATTTTTTGTATTTTGTTTGGTGATAAACTAGAATAAATTATGAAAGTCCAATTAATTCTCATTTTTATCCATATAAAAAATTTAGAAAGAGTATAATGATAAAAAATATAATAATGAAGAATTAATAAGAATAATGAAAGAAAAATAAAAAATAAGTTGTGTCTCTTATTAGTATCTTTGTTTCCTTCCTGTTAGTATTTTTGGATAAAATATACTAATTCAGTGTCTCTAGACACAATATCTCTATTCATGTCTATTCAGGACTAATCTGGAATGATGGGATTTGTGACTTGACGGGGTTAATAAGCTACACGGCTTCCGAGTCTTTTGAGTGAATAGTCGGGGGTGGACCTGCAAAGACACTCCGACGCCCAAATCAGAATGGATCTTAGATGCTGAATTATTAGGGTTTGTATGTGTGTTACCTGGAGGGAGTTCGAGGCTCCCCTTATATGGATACTTTCCGATCTTAGAGATCTTCTAAATGGGAAAAGATACGATTCGCATCCGAATATGATCGACAGACTGAGTTGAGGCGATCGAAAGGTCCCAGATACTTGGGCCGAAAGGAGGTCGAATTGGGCTTAAGGGCTGGATCTTCGTTGGACCACTAAGGCTGGAACCCGAGTCTGCAACAGTGCCCCCAAACATGGCATGTCTGACTTGGGAAGGGATGTCACGTTTTCATGGACCCTGTGTTGGAACTGCTTCCTGGGAGGTCGGTTAGCATCGAACAGTTTCTGGAGGATTTCTGATCCTGGAGATCGTGCGCGCGGTTCTCGAGGCATTGCATCAGTTGATGTGAATGGGTTCATTAACTGCTACCGCATGTGATTTTACCTTATTATCTTTCTGGCCTTTTGTATTTAGGCTTTTTGAGGCATTTTCATTTAAAAACTGCTTCAGTTACATTTGCCGCTTCATTTCCCAACTTTTTCTCCACCATTTCTATGTGTTACCTCTAATTGCTTCTATTTTCTGTCGTGGGAATTTTCCCGATCATTTCTAGAACTACCTCTGCTTGGTGGTGCTTGTTTGAGCTTCGTCGTTATTCACTTGCTCATGATAGTCAACTACTATGATAGTCAACTACTGCAACTCAAGTAAGCTTTTCTCCTTTGTCGTTTTTTCTTGTTTCTTTTTCGTTTACTGTTTTGGGCAATGTGATTAGTGGTGTAGCTCCACCGTGAAGGTGGTTTTAGGGGTCTTTAGAGGGGGTGTCACAACCTCTTGCTTAGGGCTTAGGCTAGTTTGTTCCTTGAATTTTTCCTAGTTTCTGGACCTTTATCTATAGTTCATAGGCTTACCGTGGTGGTGGTGTCCCCAATTTGTAGGTATGGTGCGAAGGAGAGTCGAACCTTAACGGGGTTCATTTTTTCAGTGAGGGTTCTGTCGGTATTTTTGGTGCAATACCGATGTGGTGGAAACCCCTTCGCACCTTAGTGAGGAGGATTTACAAGAGCTTCACGATGCCGACTCGATCTGCGGTAGGGTAGGGGTGCTGTGGAGGAAAATTACGAGCTCTCTCTCCTCGACCCCCAAGAGTGGGTGTGTTATGTAAACATGGAGGCTCCCTGAGTTTCCGACTGGATGTGAGTCATGGTCTTGGTTGGCTATTTCGTCCAGAAAATCCGCCATGGCTTAAGCCTTGATGGCTTGCCTGAGGTGGTATGCAATATCAAATTGCGATAACTCCACGGACTAAGTCATCATTCTACCCACCAAGTCGGGTTTTTGGAGCACTTGCATGATGGGTTGATCTATTCGAACCACGATCTGATAGCTTTGAAAATATTTCCTTAGCTGTCTTGAAGAGATGAGCAAGGCAAAAACCAACTTTTCCAGCAGCGAATATCGTAACTTCGCATTTTTCTAATGAAGTATATCGGGAATTGTTCTGTATCCTCTTCTCGAATGAGGGTCGCCCCCATGGCTTCATCAGTGATTGCCAAATAAAGGAATAATGGTTCCCCAACCTCGGGTTTTGCTAGCACTAGAGGTTCCAATAAAAGCTTTTTGAAGTGGAAGAAAGCTTCCTTGCATTCTTCTATTCATTGGAAAGTGATACCTTTCTTCATTAAGTTAAAGAAGGGTAAATCTTTTTGGCTAAGGCTCCTAGGAATCGGGAAAGGGATGTGAGCCACCCTGTAACCTCTTGACATCTTTAACAGATCTCGGGCTAGTCATCCGAATAATCGCATCACATTTTTCCGGGTTGGCCACGACTCGCCGCTATGTTATCATGAAGCCGAGGAACTTTTTGGCCTCCATTGCGAAAGTTCACTTCGCTGGGTTTAAGCACATTCCGTTCTTGTGAAGGGATTGGAACACCAGTTACAGATCTTTTAATAGAGATTCCGCTCTTATAGTTTTAACGAGCATCTCGTCAACATACACTTCTCTCGCTCTAACGATCTGGTCTTGGAAAATCTTCGTCATGAGCTACTGATATGTGGCGCCGGTGTTCTTTAGGTTGAATGGCATAATTGTGTAGCAGTAATGCCGTCTAGCATGATAAATGTCGTCTTTTCTTTTTCATGTCGATTTGTCAATCTGTGGTTATAACCAGAGTAAGTATCCATAAAGCTCAGATATTTGTATCCGAAAGCCAAGTCAACCAGGTTATCAATGCTGGGTAGTAGGAAAGAGTCAGGGCAAGCTTTGTTGAGGTCCGAATAACCTGTGCACGTTCTCCACTTTTTGCTAGTTTTTTTTACAAGCACTAAGTTTGAAAGCTAGGTCACGTAGGTAAGTTCCTGGATTTCTCCACTTTTTGCTAGTTTTTTTTACAAGCACTAAGTTTGAAAGCTAGGTCACGTAGGTAAGTTCCTGGATGAATCTACCCTAGAAAAGGCTAGCAGCCTGCTTTCTGACCTCTACTACCCTATTCGGCAACATCTTTTTTCGCTTTTGTGCCACGGGCTTCGCTTTCAACTTTATGGCAAGCCTGTGAGATGTGAACCCTGGATCTATCCCTGGCATGGCAGCAGGAGTCCACGTGAACAAATCTCCATTTTGTTTTAAGACAGTTGTCAGGGGGTTGAGCTCGTAAGGTAAGTTTTAGTTAAAGAAAGTGTATTTTTCCTCCTCATCGCCTATCTGTACTTCCTCCAAGTCCCCTTCTAGTTCTGGTCAGGGGCGCTCTTCTAGCCTTGGGTCCAGATCAACGACAAATATACCTACGGCGTCACGAGATTTCTTGCGTAGGGATAAGCTGGCGTTGTTACAAGCTATTGTTGATTCCGCATCACCGTGGATAGTTCCAATAGTCCTATCATCTACCCAAGACTTCATGGTCAAGAACTTAGTGAACACCACTGCATAGAAGTCATTTATGATTTTTCTTCCCAAAATGACATTATAAGCCATGAAGTCTTTACGTACAACGAAATTGGCCATGACCATTCTCTTCTTGTTTCTTCCAATACAAATTGGAAGCCTGACTGCCCCATCTGTCTTGATGAAGAAGTCTCCTTGACCGATACACTGTGTTGGTGGGTTTGGAGATTTGTATCCTTGAGTCCTAGGTCATCAAAAGTATTTCGGAATAATCTATTGGAGTCGGCACCCATGTCAACCAAAATCCTTTTTATAATAATACCTATTCCTACCCTGGGCATAATGACCATGGGTGGATTGTTGGCCATGTCTCCAAATTGGTAGTCTTGTGGGCCAAAAGTGAAGTTCGGGAATGTGGGTGGCTTCCGATGTTCCAAGGTGGTTGTTGTAAGGATTTTGATCTCTTTCCTTTGGGAGGACTTAGATCTTTCCTCTGGTCGTCCGACCACGACGTTAACCACAATGGTGAGATCTGTGTCCATTTTCGTCCTTTGGGGGGTACTCTAACTATTCTGGGGTTGTGCCCCTCTTCTCCCTCAGGTGACCTCTCTTGGGTAAGTTTCCTTGGTTTGCGAATGATTTTCGAGAACCACAGAAGCTTTCTGTCTTGGATTGCTTGCTGCAGGGCATCTTTTAAATTGAAACAATCTTACATTCTATGTCAGTAACCTCGATGATAATCACAGTATAAGGACTTGTTTCCCCCAGTTCATTCACGCCCCAGTTAGCTATTTACTGGTAGACTTCTACAATTGGGGAGGTCAGATGTGTGTAGTTGGTAAACTTCTCGATTCTCAAGGGTCAAAGAGGCTTGCTCACCTAGTCTTTGGCCCCATCTTTAATGGGTTGGGATGGGCTGCCTTGTCACTGAGGGGCATTAGTGGCGTTCCGTTTGTTGGCTGCCACAACCTGGCTTACTTCCTTATCATTTATGTACTCCCTCGCTACATTTTGGATCTGGTGCATGGTCCATACGATCTTGATGGTTAAGTGCTTTAGGAATCCTCATGTTTTAGCCCATTGGTTAGGCAAAGGCTTACGATTGAATTCATGAGGTCATCGATCTCTAGACATTACTCGTTGAATCGATCCATGTACTTCTTGGTGGATTTGTTTCTCGCTAGATCACTCTTAGGAGGTTTATGGAGTGCTTAGCCTTGGCAATTCTGGTGGTAAACTGGGCTAAGAATCTTTTAGATATATCCGAGAAGCACACGATAGACCCTTGCGGTAAGAAGTTGAACCATTTGATTGCGGGGCTAGTGAGTGTTACAGGAGAAGCTCGGTAGTGTACCACAACGGAGACCCCTTCCAAGTTCATCCAAGCTTTGAATGCGATTATGTGTTCTTGAGGATCTTTGGTCCCATTATATCACATGTCTGTTGGCTTATTAAAGTGCTTCGGTAGGTGAATTCAGAGGACCCTAATAGCAAAGATAGTGCCTCCCAAGACAATAGGTTCATTGTGTCGCCTTCTTTTTCCTGTTGGGGACCTTTCGTGCCCCCGATCATGGTGCTCGCACCCTTCGTTACTTGGGGAGCACGAGCTGCTGTTGTAAGAGTGGTTTGGTTGGTTCTTCCTTATCGTCTTCCGGTTTGCCATTTTGGCAAACTAGCGCAACACCTTTCCTAGGGTTGTGTTCCCGAATTCCCTTCAAAACTTGGCTAATAGAAATCCCTAGCAACAACCTCTCTCTCAAGGTTCTGTAACCTGTGATATAGTTCCAGAATGATTCGGACATTATCAAACCCCATCCCAACAGATTCTAGTTGTCAACTGGCACAGAAGCCATTGGACCTTTCTATTAGTAGATCCCCACAGATGGCGCCAATGTTCAGAACTGACCTGGAACGATGGGATCTGCGACCTGACAAGATTAACGAGCTACACTACTTCCAAGTCTTTTGTGTGAATAGCGGGGGAGGGGGGAAGGTGGACCTAAAAAGAAATTTTGACTCCTAAGTCAGAATGGATCTTAGAGGCTGAGTTTTTAAGGTTTGTATGTGTCTTACCTAGGGAGAGTCCGAAACTCCCCTTATATGGATACTTTCCTGATATTAAAGATATTCTAAACGGGAAAAATACGATTCGCATCCGAATATGATTGACAGAGTAAGTTGAGGTTGACCGAAAGGTCTCGGATACTTGGGCCGAAAAGGCCGAATTGGGCTTAAGTTCATTGGGCACTAAGGTTGGAACTCGAGTCCGCAACAATGTCTCATTTGCCAAATGTGTTTTTGTGTCTTTGTATCCTTGTTCCATTATCCCGTGCCTGTAAATAAATACAACCTTAAGCATAGACAGAGACATTGCGTTTTGGAACACTGAATTAGTATATTTTATAAGAAAGATACAGAGACACTAGGCAGAGACACAAATTATTTTTTCTTTTATTATTACTATTAATTTTTTATAATTATATTTTTACCATTCTATTTTTCTTTTGGAATTTTGTGTCAAGAAAAAAATAAAGATTAATTAGATTTTTTATTATTTGTTATATCTTATATCCAGTTTATCATTATACAAAATATAAAAATACTGATATTTATGTTTCTGTCTTTTATGTTTTGTTCTTAGTAGTTTATCTTGTTCTGTTTTCAAAACCAAACATAATTTTATGGATAGGATATAGACATAAAACAAACGTTTCCTAAAGCATGAAAAGGAGGTGGCAAAGGGCGATATTGGAACTTCTTAGAACACATTAGGGGTGTATCCAGAAGTAAATTGCCATTAAACTTTGGTGGTTGTTTGAGGTGATCAGAACAGTGGTGATGGTGTTCAAAACAAAAAGTTCGAATATAGTGAAATAAAGGTAAGAAAATCAATTTCAATGGATAAGAGTTATTATTGAAAAGTTTGGGCACATAACAATTTCTTTCAATACCATATTATTTAAAAGTATGGGCACCATATTATTGAAAATACTAGGCATATACATCCAAATTGAGACCATTGAAATTTCAATAGTTGATTCACGAAAATTTGCCTCTCAACAAATTTTCTACTGGCAAGTGCACCAGTTCGTCGTCAAGTAAAAACTCACTGTAGAATGAGGTCGAATCCCACAGGAATTGGTTGGTTGATCAATGTTAATTGGAGAATTATGCTAGTTGAGCGAAATCAAAATTGGGTTGAGATTGCAGAATGTAAATTTGGCGGGAAACTTAAATTGCAAGAAATTAAATGACAAAAAGTAAATTGCTGGAAATTAAATGACTGAAGCTTAAATTGCATGAAATTAAATGGGAATGGGGATTAAGCATGAAATTAAAGATCAGAAAGTAAATAGAATGGGTAGATCAGAGATGGGGGTTCATTGGGTTTTAGGAGATATTGAATTCTCCGGATCAAATCATTTTTACCTCTTCCTCAATCAATGCATTCATTGACATTGATTGGCAATCTTAGATGATTGGATCCCAATGTCTTGGCTCACCAATCTCTCTAAGCATGAACAATTGCCCAATGTCTTGATTTAATTGCTCATAGATCAAAGCATTGGTAGGATTACATATCACTATATCCATCCAACCCCCAATCTAATCCAATGTGAGAAAGCAATTCTAGCATGAATTTTTTATCCCTCTCTCAAGGATCCGAAGAATTCCAATTATGGATAGTTTCTTTGTCAAGACAACTATCCAATTGAATTAGGATCGAAAGCTTTCTAACAAAAATCAAGAGAAAAGAAAGAAGAAGAAGATGAAAACTACTATTGATCCATTGAATCACAATAGAGCTCCCTAACCCAATGAAAGGGGTTTAGTTATTCATAGCTCTCAAAATGAAAATTGGAATTGAAAGATACATTTCTAGAAATAAAAATTGAACAGAAAAGTAAAAGTGCAGTAAGTGTACAAATTGGAAAAGAGGTCCGTCTAACTTAAATTCTAAGCTATTTATACACTTTCTTCCATTGATCTTCAATCTCTGAATTGGGCTTTTGGCCTTGAAGGAATTGGGTTGAAAATGGTTCCAATTGGTTTCCCTTGCTGTTGAGAAGAAATCTGTGTGAATTACAGAGTTCTGGTGCTTCAAGTTGGAGTCAACGTTTGATGGCCAACGTTGACTCAAACGCCATCCTTAAAAAGCAGATAATTCTGCTGTCATTGGCGTTTGACCCAACGTTGGAGGGCCAACGTTCTGCTATCCAAGCGTACGCGTGCACCACGCGTGCGCATGAAGTCTGTGATTTTGCTTCTTCATGCGTGCGCGTACATCACGCTTACGTGTGAAGGGTGTGATTTTGCTTAGTCATGCGTGCGCGTACACCACGCTTACGCGTGAATTGCCATTTTTCCCATCCACGCGTACGCGTCACTGACGCGTGTGCATCGATTCAAGTTTTTCAATTCCAAATTATGGGCTTCTCATCACGGACGTTGGAGGCAACGTTTGAGGCAACGTTGGACCTCCAACGTTCGTTAGGTGACGCATACGCGTGACCCATGTGTACGCATGGATGGTCAAAATTGCCATTCCATGCGTGCGTGTGACGCACGCTTGCGCGCAGATATAGAAATTTTCTTCTTTCACGCGTACGAGTCGCTCAAAAATCCTTTAGCTCCAGAATTGAACATTTTTTACTGACATTGGAGGTAACGTTGGTTGGCCAACGTTCCCTCAAACGTGAGCACCAGCACATTATGCAGAGAATTGCTCTGCCTCTCTTCCAACGTTTGAGGCAACGTTGGTGGTCCAACTTGGCCACCAACGTTGTTTCTTCTTCATCTTTTCTAGGCTCCTTCTTCAACCTTCCTCCATGCCTTCCTTCACCTGTCATCAACCAATACATGCATCAAAGCTTTGCTAAACTCATGAGAATTCTCATCATTCTTAGTATACAAGTAATTATAGCATAATTCTCTTTAAATTGCATCAAATTAATCATGGTTAGATGAATCTAGGCATGCATGAATTTTTAATCCAATTGCTTACTTATAACTCAAAAAAGTGCATAAAACCTATTAAAAACAAAGAAAAAGGATAGTGAAACTAGCCTAAGATGCCTTGGCATCACAACACCAAATTTAAATATTGCTTGTCCCTAAGCAAGTACTGAATTATTTGAGAAGAAAGGATGAAACAAAAAGTGATGTTCATATCAGCAAGTCATTATTAGTAGCTCATGGGGTTTTATGCAGACAATGCAGCAGCTCACTTTTTATTGATCCTTAGGAATAGAATGTCTTCTTTAAGTATCAACAAATATACTGCTATGACCTCTTATTATTCACTCATACTTGGTAATTGCTTTTCTTTATTTTTCTTTTCCTGTGAGCTTATTTCTCACTTGTAGCTTAGTGTCATGTGTTGTAGCAGCTTCTTATCGTATTTTCACTCAACACATATTCACTACAGACACTTGACTTACAATTCTTCTTAAGACATTAGTGCCCAGCACCTCTTTGGGTTACAAAATGCCTTGTAACTAGGTTGCTCTTGATAATGGACTTTTGGTTGATAATCCTGTGTTATTTAACCCAAGTTACCAAGTGTTAAAGCACTCCATAGAACCTAATCATCCAAGCAGATCCTAGTACAAAGTCACCACAGGCATATGTCCTAAGGTCCAAGCTATTGGTGTTGATAGAGAGAATTTATGCTAATTCAGAAAACTAGATAAAGTAATTTCGTTGTGAGTATAGTCCAAACCGGCAATGGATCCTCTCAATCAAAATTCAATTCAAGATATTGTCACAATTCAATAAAAAATATAACTGAGAGTATTTAGACTCCCGGGTCGTTCTCCCTAGGATGCAATTAGAAGTGTTTCTCTTTCGATTGTGAGGGAAAATGGGGTTTTGCAATCAAAGAAATGAAAGATTAAAAGAACTAAGCAATAAAAGAACAAAGGGATGATCAAAATTGGAAGTAATGCAAGCAAAGGTAAATAAGATCAAAACTAGTGAAAATGCATAAAAGAAACCTTGACTTGGGAATGAGGATCCAAGGAATCCTATCATCGCCATAACCACAACTATGGTAATTATGATGAGTCAATCTCGCCTAGTCAACCCCAACCATCGAGGAGTAAGTCAAGCAAGCATAATTGACCTTAATCCATAAGTCCTAACTAACTTACCAAACTAGTTAATAAAAGACTAGCGTCAATGGAAACAAGAGTCAACTAACTACCCAAGAATTACCACTAAATGTCAGACATTATGACTCTAGTATCCTAGGAACTCAAACCACAAGCCAAGGTGGGAAAATCTACTCAAATTATAAGGTTGGCATTTTCACAAACACCTTGTGTGCATAAAAGTGAAACATGGAAAATTGCAAAGTAAAATGGAAAGCTATAACCAACTATCTACAATACCAACAATAAACATTCAAACAAACATAAAAAAAGCATGAAACATTAAATTCATTACTCAAAACTTCAAGAACTCAAAATTGCAATTATAAATAAAGTGCTTGAACCAAAGGAAATGAAATTGAAGACAATGTAATTAAAGAGGAATTAAAGAGTACTTACAATTAGAGATGCAAAATCCAAGAGAAAAGCTTCTATAAAATGCTACAATAGAAATGAAAATTAAACCCTAAGAGAGCAAAGCTACACTACTCCTACTCCTACTCCTATGGAAGCTTCCTAATACTAAGAAAAACTAAACTAAAACCCTAATGCCTTCAAATGTGTTGATATCCCCTTTATATAGCCTTCCATTTCAGCCTTCAAGCCTTCCAAAATGGGCCAAGAGACCTCCAAATTTGCGCAGCACGCGTTTCTTTAATGAAATCACGTACAGGGACCTGTGCAGATGCACAGACGTGTGCGTCCGCACACTCGGCTGAAAATTGACCTGTGCGTACGCACACATGGAAATTCTCGCTTGTGCGCGCGCATGCAGGGCTGTGCGCATGCACACTTCGCTATGTGTGCTTTTCCTTGTTTTCTTCATGTTTTCTCCCTTGTACATGCTTTCTTCCACTTTTGCCCATCCATTCTTGCCTAATTGACCTAAAATCACTCAACAAACATGTCATGGCATCAAATGGAATAAGAGTGGAATTAAATTGCTCATTTCAAGCACAAAATTGCATGTTTTCACATTTAGAATCAAATTAGGGATCAAACACAAAAGTATGCTATTTTGGTGCTTAAGTGTGAGTTCATGTGCTAGAATTTATCCAAATTGAGTCAAAATATGCCATCAAATATGGACTCATCAGGTGTCTAGCCTTATCCTTTGCTTTCTTCTATTTTTGTTGCCAATTTTGGCTTTTCTTTTCTTTCTTTTTACTTGTCTTTCTTTCATTCAAGGACTTTTATTTGCTAAGATTCATAGACAGCATGCTAGTTTACACTAAAAGGGAGATAGTCTATCCTTTTATTCATTATAAGTGAGCTACTACACAATCAGACATATATACCACCACTTACTGTTATTTCACTTCTTGCTAAAAAGGAACTCTTCCACTTTTGTTCAAATATTTCTTTTATTTAAATTGAAAAGACTCAGGGGACAAGACAAGCATTTAAACATGTGAAAGTGAAAACACACACACACCTAGGCTAGCACACTTATTGCAAAATTAAACACCACACAGTGCAAAACAACTTAAACTACAAATTTACTATTAACATGGGCACATTCAGACTTCCAATTTAGAGCATTTCAAAGCGGATGGAATTAAGTAACAATACAACCTCTTGGTGGTGCCTTGTAGTTTCTTCCTCTCTGCTATCACCATCTGTGGCTCTTGTATCCTTCTTTGTGTCCTTTGATGATAATGTATAGTTCTCCCAAAGATTGATTGAATTCCTGCAAAAGCTACTGAAAGCTGCTTGTTCCCCAAGCACTTGAGAGATTGTTAACATGCATGTATGCTTGTGATTTTCTGAACTTGAGTTGGTGTGTGAACACCAAACTTAGTTCCTTGCCTACTTCTATATGCAGCAGAGTAAATACATGCATGAAACATCAAGTACTTTTATTAAGAAAGTAAACTATGAACTAGAAAACAACTATGAACTAAATAACATATTAGAAACCAGAAAACAAACAACTTTTGAGTAATTTCTCTGATTGTTTGGAGCCGATAACTAGTTATGCTGATGGTGCAATGTGTTCTAAATGAAATTCGTGGTGGAACACCAAACTTAGAATTACACATTCACCCTTAAATTTCTTTGGTGTGCAACACCAAACTTTGCTCATTGCAATACAGAGAATCTACTCTTTTATTGAATTTAACTAGGGAAAGATAACTACCTTTAGTTGGGTTGCCTCCCAACAAGCGCTCTTTTATCATCACTAGCTTGACGGTTGGTTTACTATTAGGGCAGATTGTAATGCTTCAAATCTCCTCCCCTCACAGTGAAGCTTTCTCCACTTGATTCCTTGATGATTTCTACATGTTCCAAAGAAAGGACCTTTCTGATTGTGAATACTTGAGATAAATGAGATGGAATGGTTGGAAGATGGGATGGGATTGGTGGATGGTGGATTGATATCACCTTGTCTCCAGGTGAGAATCCTTCTATAGGAACCTTCTTGTTTCTCCATCCCCTTGGCAATTTCTTCACAACTCTTTTCTCTTCTTCCATTAGTGCTCCATTGACTCTTGTGTTAGGGAGATCCTTGTTAGCTGCTCTTCCTGATTCTTGTGGCTTCGGCTCTTTCTTGAACTCCATTGGTTGCTTCATCTCTTGAGCTTCTTATTTATCCATCAAGGAAAGCTCCAGATGCTTGCCTGGTGGTTCATTGTTGTTCTCTTTCAGAGAGCTATGACTGTATTCTTCCTTTAATTTCTTGCTCTCTTGCTCAGATTCATGCACGTGCTTGAAGGCCTGGAAAGTGAGCTGCTCATCATGTATTCTCAGTATCAACTCTCCTTATTCTACATCAATGAGTGCTCGACCAGTAGCTAGAAATGGTCTCCCCAGAATAATGGGATGGAGGTAACTTTCTTCCATGTTCAGAACAACAAAGTCAGTGGGGAGGAAGTAGTTTCCTACTTTTACCAATACATTTTCGACTACTCCTTTGGCCTGCTTCTGAGTTTTATCTTTTAATTGGATGATTACATCCGTGGATCTCAGCTTACTGATTTGTAATTTCTTCATAAGAGATAGAGGCGTCACATTTATGCTAGCCCCTAGATCACAAAATCCTCTGTCAATTTTTGTCTCTCCTATGGCACATGGAATATGAAAGCTCCCTGGATCTTTTTTCTTCAGGAGTACGTCCTTCTGAATGAGAGCACTGCATTCCTTGTTCATCACTACTATTTGGCCACCCTTCAGGTTGCTCTTCCTGGCTAGTAGCTCCTTTATCCACCTGATACAAGTAGGCATCTATTTGAGGATTTCGAGGAAGAGAATGCTGACATGAAGAGTCTTAAATTCATCGAAGAATTTAGTGTATGTTCTCCCTTTCTCACTATCCTTGAGTCTCTGTGGGAATGGTGCTTGTGGCACATATGGTTGCAGGGTTTTTTTCTCTTTTGATTCTCTCTCTTGGGCAAGATCAATCTTTTGCTCAATCTCTTCTTTCCTTTCTTTTGAAACTCTTTGATTATGTGATGTAGGATTGCTAACTTCTTCTTTCAAACCTCCTCACTTGCTAGGCTTACTGCCTTACATTCTTCCCATTTCACATTTTGTGTTCCTCCTCTTGGATTCTTCTCAGTGTCACTTGGGAAGCTATCAGTGGATTTGGGAATTTGTTGGAGATAGGTATCCCAACTATGACTCGAGATTCTTAAGAACCTCTCCTCGGCTTTTTATACTCCCTCTCACTTCTTCCTTAAATTTTTTCATGTCTTCAAACTCTTTGCAAAAGATTTGCAAGCATAGCTTCCATTTTGGCCATTCTGTCATCATCATGTGGTGATGGTTGGTTGGAATTGAGGTGTTGAGAGTGGTCATAGTGGTTTTGGTAAGGTGGCTGTGAGTAAGTATTTTGTGTGGTCTGATATGGTTTTTGGTTGGAGTTTTGGTGAGTGGAGTTATTATACTGGTTTAGATTATAGAGTCTGTGGTCTTGGCCTTGGCTTTGTTGGCTCCCCCATCCAAAGTTTGGGTGGTTCCTCCAACCAGAGTTATAGGTTTTAGAATATGGATCATTAGCTTGCCTAGATGAATTTTCAAGGTAATTAGCTTCCTCCTAATTAACTCCTTCTTTTGTGTCTAGCTCTCCTTGTGGTGATGGTTGAGTGTGGATAGCTACAGCTTGATTCTTTTCCATTTGCTTGGTCAATTCTGCCAGTTGATGGTGATCATCTTATTCTGGGCTAGGATTGCATCCATATGATTTAATTCCAAGACTCCCCTATTATTGCTTCTTTTTTAGGCATAAAAATACTCATTATCAGCCACTGTCTCTATAACATCAATGGCTTCTTCAATGGTCTTCTTCTTATTTAAGGAACCTCCAGATGAGTGGTCTACAGCTTTTCTTGATTCACAATTCAGCCCTTCATAAAAGATATGAATTTGCACCCACTCATTAAACATATCAGGGGGGCATTTCTTTGTCAAATCTTTGAATCTCTCACAAGCTTCATAAAGAGTCTTACCATCCTGCTGTCTGAATGTCTGCACTTCAGTTCTTAGCCTGTTTACTTTTTGTGGAGGGTAGAACCTTGTTAGGAACCTATTCATTACATCCTCCCAGGTTGTCAAGCTTTCCTTAGGAAATGATTCTAGCCATTTTGATGCTTTGTCCCTAAAAAAAAAATGGAAACAGTAGCAATCTATAGGTGTCAGGATGAACACCATTAGATTTAACCGTGTCACATATCCTCTGGAATTTGGTGAGATGCTCATCAGGATCCTCTTGTGCACTTCCTCCAAAAGAACAATTTTTTTGCACAAGAGTTATGAGTTGGGGCTTCAATTCGAAATTATTAACATGGATAGTTGGCTTTTGAATGCTGCTATCACAATTTTCTGGATTTGGATTGATGTATGACCCCATAACTCTCCTCTCTTGTCCAGTAGGGTTGGCTCTACCTCTTCTGGCATGATTGTTCACCTCTCCTTTATGATAGTTTTCCATATCATCCTCCATGGCTATATCCAAGTCTTCCTCCTCTTCTTCTGCACCAACAACCCTCTTTCCTCTTACTTCCCTTCTTAATCTCAAGAAGGTTCTTTTCAGTTCACTATCAAAGGGGGTTGAAACCTCTCTTCTACCTGTCATACAATGAACAAGTACAAGAAACAGTAAGTGTAGAGTCTACTAAAACATAATATAGTTATCTTGGTTAGAGCAATTTATCAAATAGTTAGTAGGTTAGCTTGCTGGAAAGAAAAGAAGTAAGAGAAATTAAAGAGAAATAACTAAAAAAAATGCAGAGAAAAAAAATGAACAACTAAAAGTAAATTCAATTAATCAAACGAAAAAAATTGCTCAATCTAGTTATCCTCTAAATTAATAATTGTCAATACAAAACTAATTCCCGGCAATGGTGCCATAAACTTGATTTACAAAAATTTGCCTCTCAACAAATTTCCTACAGGCAAATGCACTGGTTCGTCGTCAAGTAAAAACTCACTGTAGAGTGACGTTGAATCCCACAGGGATTAGTTGGTTGATTAATGTTAATTGGAGAATTATGCTAGTTGAGCAAAATCAAAATTAGGTTGAGATTGCAGAATGTATATTTAGCGGGAAACTTCAATTGCAAGAAATTAAATGACAGAAAGTAAATTGCAGGAAATTAAATGACTAAAGCTTAAATTACATGAAATTAAATGGGAATGGGGATTAAGCACGAAATTAAAGCGTAGAAAGTAAATAGAATGGGTAGATCAGAGATGGGGGTTCGTTGGGTTTCAGGAGATATTGAATTCTCCAAATCAAATCATTTTCACCTCTTCCTCAATCAATGCATTCATTGACATTGCTTGGAAATCTTAGATGATTGGATCCCAATGTCTTGGCTCACCAATCTCTCTAAGCATGAACAATTGCCCAATGTCTTGATTTAATTGCTCATGGGAAGAGTTGAGGTTCGGTCACTGACTATACCACACAAATTCATAGATCAAAGCATTGGTAGGATTACATGTCACTATATCCATCCAACCCCCAATATAATCCAATGTGAGAAAGCAATTCTAGCATGAATTCTTCATCTCTCTCTCAAGGATCCGAAGAATTCCAATTATGGATAGTTTCTTTGTCAAGACAACTATCTAATTGAATTAAGATCGAAAGCTTTCTAACAAAAATCAAGAGAAAAGAAAGAAGAAGAAGATGAAAACTACTATTGATCCATTGAATTACAATAGTGCTCCCTAACCCAATGATTGAAAGGGGTTTAGTTGTTCATAGCTCTCAAAATGGAAATTGGAATTGAAAGATACATTGCTGGAAATAAAAATTGAACAGAAAAGTAAAAGTGCAGTAAGTGTAAAAATTGGAAAAGAGGTCCGTCTAACTTAAATTCTAAGCTATTTATACACTTTCTTCCATTGATATTCAATATCTGAATTGGGCTTTTGGCCTTGATGGAATTGGGTTGAAAATGGCTCCAATTGGTTTCCCTTGATGTTCAGAAGATATCTGTGTGAATTGCAGAGTTCTGGTGCTTCAAGTTGGAGTCAACGTTTGATGGCCAACGTTGACTCAAACGCCATCCTTAAAAAGCAAATAATTCTGCTGTCGTTGGCGTTTGACCCAACGTTGGAGGGCCAACGTTCTGCTATCCACGCGTACGCGTGCACCACGCGTGCGCATAAAGTCTGTGATTTTGCTTCTTCACGCATGCGCGTACACCACGCTTACGCATGAAGGGTGTGATTTTGCTTAGTCACGCGTGCACGTACACCATGCTTACGCGTGAATTGCCATTTTTCCCATCCACGCGTACGCGTCACTGACGCGTGCGCGTCGATTCAAGTTTCTCAATTCCAAATTCTGGGCTTCTCATCGCGGACGTTGGAGGCAGCGTTTGAGGCAACGTTAGACCTCCAACATTCGTTAGGTGACGCGTACGCGTGACCCACACATACGCGTGGATGGTCAAAATTGCCATTCCACGCGTGCGCGTGACGCACGCTTGCGCGCGGATATATTAATTTTCTTCTTTCACGCGTACGCGTCGCTCAAAAATCCTTTAGCTCTAGAATTGAACATTTTTTTCTGACGTTGGAGGTAACGTTGGCTGGACAACGTTCCCTCAAACGTGAGCACCGGCACATTATGCAGAGAATTGCTCTGCCTCTCTTTCAACGTTTGAGGCAACGTTGGTGGTCCAACTTGGTCACCAACGTTGTTTCTTCTTCATCTTTTCCAGGATCCTTCTTCAACCTTCCTCCATGCCTTCCTTCACCTGTCATCAACCAATACATGCATCAAAGCTTTACTAAAGTCATGAGAATTCTCATCATTCTTAGCATTCAAGTAATTATAGCATAATTCTCATGAAATTGTATCAAATTAATCATGGTTAGATGAATCTAGGCATGCATGAATTTTTAACCCAATTGCTTACTTATAACTCAAGAAAGTGCATAAAACCTGGTCCGGCCATCACAAATCCTATATCATAAATCGGCTTTATCATTCATAACTCGCCATTATTCACATATATTACCCAGATAATTGGCGTTGTAGTTTGGCATTTTAGTCATTACTCGGCAAATTACGTTATTAATCAGCGTTACAGTTACTAATCAACAATCAATTTCATTTATTAAAAAGTAGAGTTACAAATCATCTTAACAGAATGCTTCACAAAAGTGAAACGTCCAAACCCTTATTATTGCTCTTTAATACAGGCAATAAAGTAGGAACATAACCGATTTATACACTATCACCTATAAAAAGGTATGATCTTCTATCCTGAAGACAGATTGAATTCTCAATACTAACTTAAGCTTCGGAGTGACTTTGCAGGTACACTCCCCCCTGTTTCTTGCTTAAAGCTTTACGCGATTGGACACCCTCTTGGAGTTAAGCTCGGATTATCATAAGGCCTGAAGGTCGACACCGAAAGTAATAGCTCGGCGTCGACTCCCAGAGACTGAGCTCTCCCTCCAGGTATCCATACAAGAACAATTGGCGCCCACCGTGGGGCCGAAAATATAAACCTCTCTACATATCATCGGCCTCAAGGTTCCCATTTTGAAGTCATGGCTGAACAACCTCCACCCTCGCCATCCGAATTGCTCCGGATGGTGACCGAGTTGCGGCAAGTCGTGGCTGAGGAGAACCAAAGAATGGCAAATTAAATTGCCAACTTGAATAACACTCAAACCGAAAACAATGACCGACAAGAACGGACGGAAGAAGCCGAGCAGCAGTCAGGGCCAACACATGTCTCAGACACTACTCGACAGAAAGAGGAGCAACCCGAACATAACGAGGAAGCTCAGGAAAATAGAGCAAATGACGATCAGAAAAGCTCCCCTGGACCATTCACGGCGGAGGTGATGAACTTCGTGCTACCCCGAAGGTTTACCCTGCCGACCACCCTAACTCCCTATGATGGGTTAGGTGATCCGAAGAAATACATCAAAAAGTTCACCTCCATAATGATAGTAAACAGTGCATCTGATAAAGTTGTATGTCGTTGTTTTCCATCTTACTTAGACGGTCCTGCACTTGATTGGTTTTGTTCTTTGTCTGCAGGTTTCATTTCTCGATTCCGAGACATATCAAAGCCCTTTGAGGAGCACTTTGCTGGATCAGCCATCTACCTAGATGACTCCGATTAGCTGAACACAGTCAAGCAAGGTCAGAACGAATGCCTCAAGTACTACATGACGCGCTTCCCAAAGATAGCCATAAGTATACCCGACCTCCACCCTGAGGTGGAACTACACGCCATAAAAAGCGGATTAAGACCAGGAAAATTTCAGGAAACTATTGCTGTGGCCAAACAAAAAACCATGGCCGAATTCCGTGAAAAAGCTAAAGGACAGATTGACATCGAAGAGCTTCGACAAGCTCGAAAAATAGAAAAGCCTCACTATAGAGACGACGACAAGCCACGGGACAGCAAGTGGAATTTCAAACCAATTCCACGATATGAAACCTATACCAAATTCAATACCAAGCGTGATGACATCATCAAGGAGATCTTGAATTCGAAATTAATCAAGCCACTACGAAAAGCTAGCAGTTACCCAGATTCAAGAGGCACTGACCGATCAAAATACTACTCCTTCCACCAGAAGCACGGACGCAATACCGACGACTGCGTCATCGCCAAAGACCTGCTGGAGCGACTAGCTCAGCAGGGTCACCTGGACAAATTCATCAGCGGCCACATGCAGCGGCGAGCACCTCCTTCAGGAGACCAAAGCTCAGCTACACAACATAGCCAAGATAGAGACTGAGCGAACAATAGCCATCCTGAACTACCAACGCGTACAATCAACTGTATTTCCGGAGGTTTTGCAGGTGGCGGAGCCACAAGCTCGGCAAGGAAAAGATCTTACCGAGCTATACTTTCCATCAACGCCGATCAAAGTAACCAGCAGCCGCCGCCGACATCTCTACAGATAACATTCTAGACAGCCGATCATGACAACAGCGTAACAAATCTGGATGATCCCGTCGTAATCTCCCTACAGCTCGGGGATCTCCTAGTTAAAAAGGTGTTGCTTGATCCAGGCAGCAGTGCCAACGTTCTCTTTTACTCAACATTCCAGAAAATGAAACTAAGCGATAACATCATCTAACCTTCCACTGGTGATTTGGTAGGATTCTCAGGTGAGCGAGTCCCGGTTATGGGCTCTGTGTGGTTACAAACCACACTCGGTAAGTTTCCCTCGTCAAAAACTTCAGACATTCAATACTTAGTTGTTGATTGCTTCAATCCCTATAATATTATACTTGGCCAACCTTTCTTAAATAGGTTCGGCGCTATAGTATCTACAATTCATCTTTGTGTTAAGTTCCCTTTGCAGGACAACACAATTGCAACCATTCACAGTGATGCCCGAGAAGCCAGGGAGTGCTACAACAATAGTCTCAAAAGACCTCACCGTAACACGAAAGGCCAGGTCCACAATATCGGCAACATGAACAACCAACACATGCTGGCCGACCTTGATCCCAGAGCAGGAACACTGGAAAGGCCGACTCCGACAGAAGACCTAGATAAAATCTATTTCACAGAAAACACAGACAAATTCACATACGTCGGCTCAACATTATCTTCAGAAGAAAAATCATCATTCCGAGCATTCTTACAACAAAATGCCGACCTGTTTGCTTGGACCCCAGCTGATATGGCAGGCATCGATCCATCCATCATATCACACAAGTTAGCATTAGATCCATCTATCCGACCTGTAGCACAGAAAAAGAGAAATCTCGGCCACGACCGAAAGCAAGCTTCCCTAGAAGAAACCAAGAAGCTCATCAACGCGGATTTTATCCAAGAAATCAGATTCACAACATGGCTGGCGAACGTCGTCATGGTTAAAAAATATAACGGTAAATGGCGCATGTGTGTTGATTTCACCGATCTCAACAAAGCATGCCCGAAAGATTCCTACCCTTTGCCCTCTATTGATTGTTTAGTTGATAATGCCTCTGGTTTTGAAAAACTCAGCTTTATGGATGCATATTCTGGTTATAACCAGATCCAAATGCATCCATCCAATCAAAATAAGACAGCCTTTATTACAGAATATGGAAACTATTGTTATAAAGTCATACCATTTGGGCTTAAGAATGCAGGTGCGACATATCAACGTCTAATGGACAAAGTCTTCGCCAAACAAATCGGCAGAAACATTGAGGTCTACGTTGACGATATGGTCACCAAGACAAAGATCGGCAATAACCACCTTGATGACCTCACAAAAATCTTCGGCCAGCTAAGAAAATACAACATGCGGTTAAATCCCGAAAAGTGCGCATTTGGGGTTCAAAGCGGTAAATTCCTCGGCTTCATGCTCACCAGCCGAGGTATTGAGGCAAATCCTGAAAAATGCCGAGCTATTTTAGACATGATAAGCCCACAAACCATCAAGTAAGTCCAGCGGTTAACAGGGAGACTTGCTGCACTTTCTAGATTCTTACCTTGCCTAGCTTCTAAATCTTCATGTTTTTTCCAAACTTTAAAAACGAAAAAAGCTTTCCAATGGACTGATGAATGTGAACAAGCATTTACAACTATAAAAGAAACTCTTTCAAAACCATCAATTTTACACACACCCCTACAAGGGGAGCCACTATTCTTATATTTATCTGTCACTAACTGGGCTATAAGCTCCGCTCTTGTTGCAGAAAAGGCAAAGAAACAGTTCCCGATCTATTTTACCAGCAAAACCTTATAGAATGACGAGCTTCGATACCCGAGCATTGAGAAGCTGGCACTCGCGCTTGTCTTCTCAGCCAGAAGACTCCGACCATACTTTCAGAGCCATGAAATCCATGTTAGAACAGATCAACCTTTGCGACAAGTGCTGGAGAAGCCTGAACTGGCTGGCCGACTAGTAAAATGGTCGGTGGAACTATCGGAATTCGATATCAAGTACGAGGGCCGAGCATCCATCAAATCACAATTTTTGGCCGACTTTATTGCCGAGTTCTCAGTACCGAATACAACTGAAGATTATATCGAATGGTCTTTATACGTCGACGGGTCCTCCAACCCACACGGGTGTGGCGCAGATATTATACTTGATGATGGCCACAGCAACGTCATCGAACATTCCCTCAACTTCTCATTTAAAGCAAGAAACAATCAAAGTGAGTATGAAGCACTAATTGCCGGCTTTAGACTCGCTGCCGATCTTAACATCACCGAACTTAAGGTATATTGCGACTCCTTACTTGTCATCCAACAGGTAAACAACCTATACCAAGTAAAGGACCCTTTGCTCTCTAAGTACCTGGATGTCGTACACAATTTACTTTCAAAATTTTTCAAATATGAAATACAGCACATACCAAGGGAGAGCAATGACCGAGCTGACATTCTGTCTAAACTCGCCAGCACTCAACCAAATAGGTCATCACTTTATCAGTCAACATTACTCAAGCCAAGCATTGAACTAACACAAGTCTTAAGTGTAACACAAGAAGCAGATTGGAGATCCCCATACATACAGTATCTCCAGACAGGGGTCTTACTAGACGACGTCGAAAATGCTCGGTATTTCCGCCGACAAGCCTCTTTTTTTACAATTTATAATAATTGCCTATATAGACGGGGATTCTCCCGTCCATTACTCAAATGTCTTTGCAGAATAGAAGCCGAGCTTACACTTGCTGAGGCACATGAAGGGATCTGTGGTACACACCTCGGAGCCCGAAGTCTGTATTCAAAAATCCTCAGAGCTGGATTATATTGGTCGACAATTCGACAGGATTGTCAAGCAAAAGTCAAAACCTGTAACAACTGCCAAAAACACAGTCCGATTACACATCTCCCGGCCGAACTCCTACACTGTTCCGAGGTTAGTTGGCCGTTCAACCAATGGGGCATAGATATCCTCGGACCCTTTCCAACAGCAGCAGGTCAGGTAAAATTCCTTGTGGTAGCAATTGATTATTTTTCCAAATGAATAGAGGCACAACCTCTAGCCAAGATTACATCACAACAAATGCTTTCCTTTGTTTGGAAATATATTATTTGTCGATTCGGCATTCCTCGGCACATTATCACAGATAATGGTCGTCAGTTTGCCGATCAAAAATTTGCATCTTTCTTGCAGAACTTGAAAATCAAACACCATTTCTCATCAGTAGAGTACCCACAAATAAATGGGTTAGCTGAAGCCGCAAATAAAGTAATATTTCATGCTCTAAGAAAGAAACTAGATGATGCAAAAGGCCTCTGGGCCGAGCTTATCCCAGAAATCCTATGGGGGTACAATACAACAATTCACTCAACCACAAAGGAGACACCTTTCCGTTTGGTCTACGGCTCAGACGCAATGATACCTGTGGAGATCTCCCAATCCTCACTACGCACAGAATTGGCCGACCAAACTACACAAGACATAGCCCGGCAAACCGAACTTGATCTCATTGAAGAACTCAGATCATCCACAGCAATCAAACATTTAGCCATGCAACAGCACATTGCCCGAAGATATAACCAACGACTTCAACCAAGGTCTTTCCAAGTCCACGACCTTGTACTCCGAAAAACAAAACAAGCTAGAAAACCACCAGCACATGGCAAACTAGCAGCTAATTGGGAGGGCCCTTACCGCGTCACAGAAGTAATCGGCAATGGAGCTTATTGACTACAAACACTAGAGGGTAAAGATCTCCCTAGCACTTGGAATGTATCTTCCTTAAAATTATATTACAGCTAAAACCAGGGACAGGCAAGTACTCTTTTTCCTACTACCAAGATTTTTTCCACAAGGGTTTTGCTTGGAGAGGTTTTAACGAGGCTAGCCTACCTGGGCCTTTGACATCAAGGGTTCTTTAATAAGTAGATTCCCTACTTTATCAAATCAATATTTTTCCATTTCATAGTTTCCGTTTCAATCTATAAACATATCATGTCAACCTATACTATCAATCCGACCATTCAGATACTATTAACACTGATCAAATAATAAAATAGGTCATTCGGAACCTATCAGTCAAACTGACTGCCGACCTTAAAACAGAATCCGATTAACTCGGAAGCAATCAGTCCATCCGACTGCCGACCTTAAAACGGAATCCGATTAACTCGAAAGCAATCAGTCAATCTGACTGCCGACCTTAAAACGGAATCATATCACTCAGTCAATCCGGCTGCCGACCTCAAAACGGAATCCGATCACCGGATGCAATCAGTCAATCCGATTACCGCTCTCAACCGAAAACCAATCATTCCAACAGATCTCCGATCTACATCGGAAGCCGATCATTAAAAAATTAAACAAATACCCGATCTACATCGGAATCCGATCATTCACACAGAACTCCAATCCAAATTGGAAGCGAATATTTCAAACTTTGCCAAAATTTTCCAATTTTGCTCAAAACGCGTTCATTCAAAATTTATCTAGCATACAAACATTCGATCTTAATCGAAAGCCATATCATTCAGAATAATCTCCAATCACACTGCCTAGAGCTAATAATAAACTACCGAACAGACAAACTAGGCAAGATTCACCTATCAATATATATGTTTTCTGCAAAGTCAACATAACCAAAAACAAAATAAACTGTTTCATAGACAGTACAAAAATTTAACAGTCAAAAGCTCACTACATGAGCAAAGTAACCCACCAAAATACATGTTTAACAGTACCAAACATACACACTAAATTAACTATTTTCATCCTCCTCCTCTTCAGCGCCATCATCTTCAACCATAACCCCGTCACGAACAATCTTACCAGGGTCCATCTGATCAAGATCAACATTAGGAGCTAAGAACCTAGCTTGCAGAGAAGCTCTTTCGAACCCCTCAATGAAAGAGTCCAGGATTGCTGTCTCCTTACTCTTTTCTAAGCTTTTCAATTCAGCAGTCAACTCCACTACCCGAGTACTCATACTAGACAAATCCGCTTCCTTCTTTTTAACATCTTCCACCTCTTTGGCATAATTCTCCTTCATCAATTTTAAATCTTTCTCAACCCCAGCTAGTTTACTCTCCAATTCTGTAACCTTGGCAGCCTTCAACCTTAATTGTTCCTCCAATCTCAAATCGGGCTTTTGATTGGCTACTTGACGATGTTTCTTTTCTCAGCTCCGCCCTAAACTGGCAAGCCTCAGACCCACAACCTTCCACAAACAAATACAGAATTAAACGAGATCATCCACAAAATTATCAACCACAACTAAACAAAAGATAAAATATTACCTGCATGTACTGATCAACTGCCA
Source organism: Arachis hypogaea (assembly GCF_003086295.3). Taxonomy (NCBI): domain Eukaryota; kingdom Viridiplantae; phylum Streptophyta; class Magnoliopsida; order Fabales; family Fabaceae; genus Arachis; species Arachis hypogaea. The sequence goes on along the minus strand of NC_092048.1, from coordinate 67,527,954 downwards.
CATCTCCCACTTCTTCAGCCAAATTAACATCGGTAGGGGTTTGGCAAACTTCATCGGCAGTAATCATAAAGGGGTAATCTTTTCCCCAGAGCGACGACCCCTCCCTCCGCTCAACAAAACCATGTAACCTCTTCCATTGGAACATCATCTTTCTCATCATCAGAAACGTCGGACAAATCTACCACATCACCTTTTCTCTTCTTAGCAATAACTTTCCTCCTCCCTGGCCTTGGCTGATCAACCTTGCCAACGCCGACCTTATCTGCCTTTGACAAGGATACCTCATTCTCCAAACTTTTGCTCTTCACCCGAGACCTCAAACTCGCTGCAGATACACCGGGGTACTTACCACCTGAAAAACAAGAAAAATAAAAACCTATTCAAAAAACCTCAGATATGATACAACATCCACAATTCAAAATCTTACCCAGATAATCTATCACAGCAGCCTTATTTTCCTCCCACTGCAGCAGAGCATAAACAGAAATCAACTCCTTCCGATCAACAACTTCAGTCAAAAACTCAATTATGCACTCATCTTTTGGACTTATAGTCTCAGGCCCTAAAATATTTTGAGGCTTCGAACACCACCAGAGAGAAAATTTTCCCCCCAAATGCTCGTCCACATAGAATGGAAAGTCATCCTCACAGCTACTGACCTTAAGGTACATTTCCTTAAAGTTCTTAAAAGACGATTTGTACAACTTGAACACAGCAAACCCCGGAGAGCTGTTCAAATTTACCCAACCACCCTTCCAAACACCCTTCGCCTGAAACAGTGAGAAAAACAACTCCACTGACGAATTTTCCTCCAAAAATTCTATAAGAATCTCAAACGCCCGAAGGAAAGCCCAACCATTGGGATGAAGTTGTGAGGGCGCACAGTTCAACTGCTTCAGAACTTTACACTCAAAATCACTGAAAGGAATTCTCACCCTTAGTTCCTCCAAAACACAACTATACATAAAAAAGTGCTCAAAACCCTCCCCTCTATGAAAAACCCTATCATCACTCGTACAAGGGAGTAGCTCCAATCGAACTCCAGAATTAACCCTAGCAACCTTAGACTTATCTATTTCACTCACAGCACCAACATCCAAAAACAGAGAAACACGATCCCTTACATCATCATTCACCCAGTCATAAGACCAGTATACCTCTCCTTTCGTTTCTTTCTCATAATCCATTTGAAAAACAGAAGCAGAGAAGGAGAAGAAGAGAACACGATTAAGCAGAAAAACCAAATAGAGCTAAGAGCACTCACCTCTTTTACTCATTTTTGGTTGAAAACGCTTGAGAAAACACAAAACAGTAAGCATGCAAACCTTCAGAATTCCTAAGCTTTAATTCACACACTTTAACCCAAAATCTCACTTCCACTTCCCATCAAATCAGTCACGTTAGACCCAATAAGCCCACATTGGAAACACGCAAACTCATTAATACCCTCACTTAATTATTTCTCTATCCTAATCATGAAAGCCTATCGTCTCAGTAACTGTTCAATAAAGCACCTTGACCTGGGGGCTACAAGGTAGAAGCACACGCCAAACTGTTCAATAGCCGACTCATACATAATTAAAAGCTCAACCTGCTTCATTAAACATTTTCCCAGGCTAAGCTTGGGGGCTGTGGTCCGGCCATCACAAATCCTATATCATAAATCGGCTTTATCATTCATAACTCGCCATTATTCACATTTATTACCCAGATAATTGGCGTTGTAGTTCGGCATTTTAGTCATTACTCGGCAAATTACGTTATTAATCGGCGTTACAGTTACTAATCAACAATCAATGTCATTTATTAAAAAGTAACGTTACAAATCAGCTTAACGGACTGCTTCACAAAAGTGAAACGTCCAAACCCTTATTATTGCTCTTTAATACAGGCAATAAAGCAGGAACATAACCAATTTATGCACTATCACCTATAAAAAGGTATGATCTTCTATCCTGAAGACAGATTGAATTCTCAATACTAACTTAAGCTTCGGAGTGTCTTTGCAGGTACACTCCCCCCTGTTTCTTACTCAAAGCTCTACGCGATTGGACACCCTCTTGGAGTAAAGCTCGGATTATCATAAGGCCTGAAGGTCGGCACCGAAAGTAATAGCTCGGCGTCGACTCCCAGAGACTGAGCTCTCCCTCCAAGTATCCATACAAGAACAAAACCTATTAAAAACAAAGAAAAAGGATAGTGAAACTAGCCTAAAATGCCCTAGCATCAATAGCCAATTTGAAGATTGAAATAAATTTTAGAGGTTAATTTAAATATTAATTCCTTCTAAATAAGGTCTTCTTTTTTTTTTTTTACCATTTTTCCCTTTTTTTCTTAATTTATTATTTCTATCGTCCTATATAATTTTAACATTTTTTATATTTAACTTTCTTCAAAATTAATATTTATTTTATCTATTTATATTTATTAATTTGTTTAAATACAAAATATAAGCCAATGAGTTATAGCTCAAATGACATAGTCTCCCCATACTCAATTAAGAGGTTGCGAGTTCGAGGCTCCTATCTTTGGTAAAAAAAAAATATTGTTCAAATTTTTTTATTTTATTATTTTATGTAAACCCATAAAAAAAAACACACTCATAGTGTACGAAAATATACATAGTGGTGGTGGAGGGTTGTCGCTATCTTACTCTTAGCAGTGGTGAGCTTTTGTTTCTCTCTTCTCTTCTCTAAGTTTTCTTCCCCTTCTTCTCCCATCTCGCTATCTTCTCCTCTACTACTTCTTTTTTCTCTCTTTTTCTCCTTTTTTTCTAATTTTTATTCTTACTTTTAATATATTATTTTCTATTTTTCTCCGTTCTTCTCCATCTTCTTTCCTTCCTTTCACATTTTTTTCTTTCTTCATTTCTATGTTTCTGCTTTTGTTTTTTTAGTTTTTTTTTTTACTTCCAATGTTAGATTTAGGATTTCAATAATTTTTTATGGTTTATTTTTTCTTTTTTTATGAGTGTTTCGAATATAGTACTGTCGATTTTTTAAATTTGGAAAAAAGATACTTTAAGAGAAGTTGGTGTTTCATAAAAAATTTTACAGAATTAAAAAAATACTCAGATTTGTTGGAAGAAAAAAAAAGTGTTCTATTATAAAAAATATGTATATTTAAAAATATAAAAGATTTATTTTTTTTATTTTTACTTATTAAAATTTTTTGTAGTCAAATATTATACTTCTTATAAATTTTTCTATTTGTATTCATTAAAATTTTATGTGGTTTACTTCTTATATATTTTTTTATTTTATGTGGTTTATTTTTTATGAATGAAAATATTTTTTCTACATATATATATATATTGTGCGCATAATATAATTGATTCATTATGTTCTCTAATCCGCTGGATTAACATTCAAGAGCTACTCGCCTGCTGTTAGCTTTTACAAGTTTTATTATACTTAATTAATTATTACAATGTGAATGCTCTTATAGTTTGATCATGGCAGCGTTCAAACAGAGCAAAGTAAATGCTTTTATTTTATGAATAAAATATTATTTTTGTCCTCTAATATTTTGAAATAAATTTTAAAATTACTTTTAATATTTAAATAATCTTATTTAAATTTTTAATATTTTAAATTTTTTTTAATGTTATCCTACTGTTAGTGGTTTATTAATAGAATTAATGGTGGGATAAAATTTAGAAAATTTTAAAATATTAGAGACTTAAATAGGACGAAAATATTTGATACAAAAATTATAAATTATTGTTAGAAAAATTATTAAATCAAGTAAAATAATAATAAATTTTAACGGAACGAATTGCATTAGAAATTCAAGATTTTTACTTGTACTTATAGAATGAATAGTATATAAATTTTCGAAAAATGAAAAAAAAACATATACATATACAATAAAATATAAATTATATCTTTTTGTTTAATATATCGAACTTATTTGATGCTTAATTTAATTAAATTTGATTTTTAACTTTTTAATAAATTTTAGTTGTTTCTTCAATAATTTTAATTTTTTTACGACTATAATTGTTCAATTTATTTTTTAGTTTTGCTCTTAATAAAAGATAAATTTATTTAGAATAAAAGTAATGTGATTAAGAGTAAAATTAAAAAAAAATTATTTAGAATAAAAATAATGTGACTAAGAGTAATTTATTTAGATGTAATTAAAAAAAATTGAATAATTATCTAATATAAAATTAATATTATTAAAAGATAAAATTAAAATTTTTTAAAATTAAAAATAAAATTTACAAAATTTAGTTGAATTCGTAATGCAATTCATTCCGTTAAAATTTACTTTTATTTTATTTGATTTGGTAATTATTCTAAGAGTAATGTATCACGTTTTTGTCTTAATTAAATTTTTAAGGTTTTAAAATCGTCTCAATTTTATCTCGTTATCAATTCTGTTAACCATAGTTGTCAGAACCGAACCGGTGATCGAATCGGTCAGGTTACTGGGTCACTGGGTCACTGGTTGAACCGGTTAACCCGGTCCTATGTAAATAAAAAATAAAATATAGTAAAAAAATTAGAATTAAAAATTTAAAATACATATTTTTACTAATATTTTAAAAATATCTAGCTATTTTAAACAATAGGGAACAGAAACAATAAGTATTTTGTTAATTTTACTCTATCATAAATATTTTTATTTTGTTTTTATATTAAAATAAGTATTATTTTCGAATTTTAATAATTTATTAATTAGTTTATATCTATTATATTATTATATACTACAAGTATTTATTGAAAAATAATATTAATAGATATTATATAATTATGAAAAAAATAATAAGTGAGTTTATAATTACTATTAAATAAAAATATAATTAATTTAAAAATGAGTGAGCTTATAATTAAGATTAAAATAAATTAAATAAAAGTAAATTATTTACCAAAAGATATTAATATATATTTTAATTTGTATCTATTCTTGTAATAGACAAGATAGCCTCGTGGACATAGCTACCTTTTATTTCTTGGAGGGATGGGGTTCGAACCCCAACTGCTTCATTTTGAGGAAATTTTAAATTGTTCCGGTTCGATCGGATCGGTTACTACCGAATTTGATCGGTTTCTACCGGTTCTTTGCGGGTTTGATCGGTTCGCACCGGTTCTTAACCTTGTGCAGTCCAATCATCAGCTCGGACCGATATAGGATCCGATTCATTGGTTTTTCGGTCGAACCGGCCGGTCCGGTCCGATTCTACTAACAGTGCTATTAACAGATTCCTAACGACAAGACGATATTAAAATAATTTTAAAATATTAAAAATTTAAATAGAACGATTTAAATATTATAGATAATTTAAAATTTTATTTTAAACTTTAAAGATAAAAATAATACTTTACTCTTATTTTATTAAACATTTAAAGTCTCATTTTTACATAATAATTTAACATATAATATTATTCAACAACTTGGGAAATGTATCTATGCAAAAGCCATCGAAGGGCATTTTCGTACCAAAGAAAGGAAAGAAAGAACGAATCAATTTTTAAAGAAAGAACCAAGCACAGTTGCCGTTGTATGTTATTCTTTGTGATCTACACAAATCCCAACAACACAGCACAACACGCTTTTTCCAAATTTTATACAAATGTTATTATATACATGTTCACATTAGAATTAAAAATACTCATATTCCCCTAATTATGAACATCCTCAATCCTTGTTATGAAGTCGTTTCTATAATGAATAGCTTACACGTTGCTACATTGTGTCCGGTTCAACATGTCATTGACATTCCTAATTTTGTACTAATCATGAAAGCAAGCTTGAGATATTCTTGCTTTGTTGTCCTCTTATTCGCATTTTTATTATTATTAATTGTACTTAGTGATTAAGGTGTTTTGGCCGTGTAATTAGTAAATGATTAATTCTTGCTTTGTTGTCCTACTCTTTATATACCTTGATACTCTTCCATTTTCCGGTTTCATTCCCTCTTACATTTTCAATTTTTTCCCTTCACATCTTGTTTAGGTCTACTTTGATTTCTATATATGAGGTTGTTATGGACAAAACCCAATGGTCATTAAAAAAGACTATTCGATGCTAAAACGTTACAACAATGAAAATCTTAATTAATTTTTTAACGAAAACAAATTAAAAGTAATAAAATATCATTCAATGAGAACGTTACAGAATCAAGACATTAAGTCGAAAAAACAACTGCAAAGTCCCAGGGTAATGTCTTTATTACTATAAAAGAGAAGCGAAAAATCAGAGGTAAGCACATTCTCAAATAATAATAAAGACATTTACTGACTTAAACATACAAGTATTCTTGAAGGTTGCCCTTTTCACTTGGTTTCCAATAAGAATAGGACTTGGATTTCCATCAACTCTTTAACTCAGAATTTCAGCACTCACTTCGAACATTTGGTGTAGTCTATGGAATCCTAAAAAGTTGAGAGCTATGGTTGACTGTGAAGTCAAACTACATTAAAAATTTCAACCAGTAATGTCCAATTAAAAAAAAAACAAGCTGGAGAGAACGACATAAAACTGATGTCACTCCTGACCCAAATAAAGGAGGACATCAAGATCGTAGTCTCACTGGTTTTGGTTATTGAGATGGGCGGAACATAGGAGGACGACATTTCGCTAGATTGGGCGAAGACTATGTTCATGCAGTCCAGGAAATGCTTAACCAAGTTCAAGAGCTGGAGAGACAGCTCCCTGAACGGTCTTGACAGTCCAAGTCCAGAAGCGTACTATTTGAGATTTTACATAATACTCGGGAAAGGCATACACCAAATCATGGACATGGATGCCGTCAGGGACATGATCATCTGCGATCACAATCGCCATGAGGAAACAAAACGGCTTCACCTCGGCATGAAGATAGAAGTCCGGAGACGCAAGGTAACACGTCATCTTAATCATTTTTTTAGAGCCCCTTTTTTATTTGTTTTTTTAAGTTTTCTTAGATTTTTAATTAAATTTTTTATGTTTTCTAGTAGATTTTCTTAACTAATCAAATATTTAGAGTTGTGTTAGCATTATTGTGTTTTCAGGTTTTTTGGCCCAAAATAATCAAAGATTAAAGCTTTTTTAACAAAAAATATAAAACCGATTTAAGGATGGTCTAACAGGACCCAAAATCCATCAAATTAGATGCCCAATCCCACATTGCAAGCCCGGCATCCATGCACACCAAATCCCTTATACTATTGCGATATCACCATTGGCAAAGTTCTTTGTGGCTTAGAAGCTAGGATCAATCGGATGCCTCTGTCCATGGTGAAGAGGCTACAAATTGAGGAGGTGAAACTAACCAAAATCTCATTGCAACTAGACAACCAATGAATGAAGTTTCTACGTGGAATAGTGGAAAACACATTGGTCAAAGTTAGAAAGTTTATCTTTTTCGCTGACTTCATAATTCTTGATACGAAGGAAGATGAGGATGCCTCCATCATTCTAGGAAGACCATTCTTAGCCACCGAATAGAGACTCATTGATGTCCAAAAAGAAGAGTTAACGCTAAGGGTGCATGAAGAACAAATGGTTTTTAATGTCTTCAAAGTCATGCAACACCCCAGCGAAACAGACAAGGTTGCGAGAACTGAATCGGTCACTAAACCGGTAAAGTCACTGGTTCAATAATTCACTGGTTCGATCGGAGTTCAACCGGGATTCAATCGGTTTAATTAAATATTAAATAAAATTATTAAAAAACCTATATATAATTTTAAATATATAAATTCAATAATTTCTAAATAAAATTTAAAATTTTACAATTTCATATAATAAATTATCCATAATTTAATATTAGAAGTTCACAAACAACTTCAAACATCAAAATTCAAAACCAAAAATAACCAGAACGCACATAATAACAAACACATAATGTTCTACTATCAAAAGAAACATCAACAAACAAGTTTTCAACTAATCAAAGGTGCAACTCATCATATAATCATCATTTAATGTTCCAATGTCTCCATCATAAACAGGTAATCCAAAGCCACCATCTTTAGAAGTACCACCAAGAGAAGCCGTATTTGAAGAATCAGCGACAACATCAGGCATATCCACATCAACTTCCACATCTCCTCCATCTAATAAAATAAAATAAAAAACCAAGAAAAAATCAAAGTTATAACTTTACAACATATATCTTTAGTAAATGAAACAAGTTTTACTATTTCACTCACCTGTAGGATATGAAGGCATAGCATTATCTGTGTAAATTAAACTTTCAATGCCTTCGATGTCTCCATTAGTAAATTCAGGATCATCTTCATCCGCCATTACCCAAAAATCTACTGTGTCAATGCTTTGAATGTCAATTAGATCATAATTCTTCTTCTTGAACAGCATTATCTTGTGGCTGTGGATTACTTTGTGATTGTTCCATCTGTAACATACAACAACAAAAAATTATGAACAGAAATAACAAATAAATCAATAACCTCAGCAAACAATTACTAAACCAGCAAACAATAACCTCAGCAATCAAATCATGAATAGAATAACAAATAAATTAATAACCTCAGCAAACAATTACTAAACCAGCAAACAATAACCTCGGCAAAAAAATCATGAATAGAATAACAAATAAATTAATAACCTCAGCAAACAATTACTAAACCAGCAAACAATAACCTCAGCAAAAAAAATCATGAACAGAAAATCAAAAATAACAAATAAATTTATAACCTCAGCAAACAATTCCTAAACCAGCAAATAATAACCTCAGAAAATTCAGCTAATCAACAAATCAATTACTAACAAATAACAAGTATGATCAAAATCAATTGCTAAACCCTAAACCAGCAAGCAAACGCTGAGGAGATGGATGCGAAGTGCGAAACTACAAACAGAGTATTACTTACCAGTAGCGAGGAGGAAGGCGAGCAACGGCGGCGATAGAAGACGCGGCACCTGCGAACACAGAGAAGGCTAACTCGGCGATGACAACGACGTAGTGGGGGGCTATGGTGGTCAAAACTGTCACTACGGTGGCTGCAGGATGTGGTGGTTGCTGGATGTGGTGGCGGCGGGTTGCATTTGCTGCACGATTGGTGGCTGCGGTGGCTTCTATGGTTCAGTTTCAGAGAAGAGAGGAGAGGAGAGGAGATGAGTTTGTGATGAACTGACGATGGGTTACGGGTTCGGGATTGATTTAGGGTTCAGTTTTGCCGTTTTTCCTTTTTTTTAAAGGACAAAACGATGCCGTTTTGGAGGGTTTATTTTCGAACCAGAAACCCTCCAAAAAATTGGACGGTTCTACCGGTTCATCGATTAACCAACGGTTCGACCGGTTCTGTAACCGGTTTCTAATTAATCTGGTTGAACCGGTCGATCCGATTCAGCTTTCAGAACTATGGAAACAGAGAATTGCATGAAAATTGACTTAATTGACACCTTAGTCCAAGAAGTTGTCGACGAATGTACCTTTGAAGACCCCTTGTATCACACAGATTCTGAAGCAAAATAATTGTTGGACGATGAATGTTTAATGGAAGATGGTATAGGAAAGTACTATGAAGCACCCCAAGCTCCAACCTAGAAAACTCAACGTCAAGCTAGTGACGTTAAAGAAGTTCTTGTTGGAAGGCAACCCAACCATGGTTAGTTGTCTTTCTCTTTCTTTCTCTTTTCCATAGTTGCATTAATCTTCTTCTTCTTCTTCTCCTTTTCTGCATGCATGTTTTCATGGTTTATGTATTCCTTAAAAAAAAAAAAAGAGAAAAAGGGGAAGGGGAAGGACGCCTGGCAGCCATACAACACGCCTGGCGTCTACATTCACCAAGGAAGGTCACGCCCGGCATGGCTTCCCAGAAGCCCGGTGTCCAGCCAAGGCAAGCTCCCAGGGGAGCAACCATTCAGGGATGCTGGGCGTCCCAAATCAAAGCCAAGCATTTTCAAAGGCACCTTTCCTTGTTTAAAACCACATTAATTAGGGTTTATTTTATTTCTTTCTCTTCCATGCACGTATACTTCTTTATATAACTTACACTTATTCCTAAAGCTTTGTTAAACTCTAAGTTTGGTGTAAGCCTTTAAGTTTGGTGTTGATAACACTATGAGCCTATGATGAAAGAATTAGTGTATCACTACATAAATCCCCTTCGGCAAGTATACCGAATTGTCGTCAAGTAATAACCCACAAGAGTGAGGTCGAATCCCACAGAGATTAACGGATTAAGCAAACAATGGTCGATTAATTAGCCTAGTTAGACGATTCAGTTTCGAGTGATAAGCAGCAGAAAAGTAAATTGCATCAAAGTAAATAAAAGCAGTAAAGTGCAGAAAAGAAAATTGACATAAATGTAAAGTGCAGGAAGTAAATGACAGAAAGTAAAAGAAGAAAAATAAAATGAACATTGGGATCAAGAGATATTGCAATTCTCCGGATCAAGTTCATCCTCATCTCTTCCTCAATCAATACATTCATTGATCTTCTTGGCAATCTTAAGTGATTGGATCCCAATGTCTTGGCTCACCAATCTCTCTAAGCTTGAACAATTTCCTAATGTCTTGGTTTAATTGTTCATGGGAAGAGATGAAGCTTGGTTACTGATTATACCACACACAATCATAGATCAAAGTATTGGTAGGATTAAATGTCACAATATCCATCTAACCCCAACCTAATCCAATGTGAGAAAGCATTTCTAGCGTGATTTCCTCATTCCTCTATCAAGGTTTTGAGGAAATCCAATTATGAACAAGTTCTCCGTTGAGACATGATGAGCGGATATTTTATACGCTTTTTGGGGATAATTTCATATAGTTTTGAGTATGTTTTAGTTAGTTTTTAGTCTATTTTTATTAGTTTTTAAAAAAAATTCATATTTCTGGACTTTACTATGAGTTGTGTGTTTTTCTGTAATTTCAGGTATTTTTCTGGCTGAAATTGAAGGAGCTGAGCAAAAATCTGATTCAGGCTGAAAAAGGACTGCTGATGCTGTTGGATTCTGACCTCCCTGCACTCAAAGTGGAATTTCTGGAGCTACAGAATTCAAAATGGCATGCTTCCAATTGCGTTGGAAAGTAGACATCCAGGGCTTTCCAGCAATATATAATAGTCCATACTTTGCACAAGGATAGACGACGTAAACTGGCGTTCAACGCCAGTTCTCTGCCCAATTCTGGTGTCCAGCGCCAGAAAAGGATCAAAAGCTAGAGTTGAACGCCCAAACTGGCATAAAAACTGGCGTTCAACTCCACAAATGGCCTCTGCACGTGAATTGCTTAAGTCTCAGCCCAGCACACACCAAGTGGGCCCCAGAAGTGGATCTCTGCATCATCCATCATAGTCTACTCATATTTTGTAACCCTAGGCTATTAGTTTAGTATTTAAACAACTTTTAGAGACTTATTTTGTATCTCATGACATTTCAGATCTAAACTTTGTATTCTCTGACAGCATGAGTCTTTAAACCCCATTGTTGGGGTGAGGAGCTCTGCTGTGTCTCGATTAATTAATGCAAGTATTTCTGTTTTCCATTCAAACACGCTTGTTCCTATCTAAGATGTTCATTCGCGCTTAACTGTGATGAAGGTGATGATCCATGACATTCATCACCTTCCTCAAACCATGAACGTGTGCCTGACAACCACCTCCGTTCTATATCCGATTGAATGAGTATCTCTGAGATCTCTTAATCAGAATCTCCGTGGTATAAGCTAGAACTGATGGCGGCATTCATGAGAATCCGAAAAGTCTAAACCTTGTCTGTGGTATTCCGAGTAGGATTCAAGGATTGAATGACTGTGACGAGCTTCAAACTCCTGAAGGCTGGGCGTTAGTGACAGATGCAAAAGGATAGTAAATCCTATTCCAACCGGATCGAGAACCAACCGGTGATTAGCCGTGCTGTGACAGAGCGCGTGAGCGTAGTTTTCACTGGAAGGATGGAAGGTAGCCATTGACAACGGTGATCCACCAACACACAGCTTGCCATAGGAGGACGTGCGTGCGTGAATCAGAAGACAGAGGAAAGCAGAGATTCAGAAGACAAAGCATCTCCAAAACTCCAACATATTCTCCATTACTGCACAACAAGTAACCTTTAATTTATGCTCTCTTGGTTATTCGCAATTCAACTGACAAACATAATTGACTTCCTGACTAAGATTTACAAGATAACCATAGATTGCTTCAAACCAACAATCTCCGTGGGATTCGACCCTTACTCACGTAAGGTATTACTTGGACGACCCAGTGCACTTGCTGGTTAGTGGTACGTGTTGTGAAAAGTGTGATTCACAATTCGTGCACCAAGACACTTGTTCAATTGAATTAAGATCGAAAGCTTTCTAGTAAGACCAAGAGAAAAGACAGAGAAAGGATGATGAAAATTACAATTGATCCATTAAATAACAATAGAGCTCTCTAACCTAATGAAAAGAGTTAGTTTAGTTCATTGCTCTTAATTTAACAGAAAAGAAAGAAAGTGCAGATTAAAGAAGAAGATGAAAAAATAGAACTGGAATTAAAACTTCAAATTCATAATGGAAATTACAAACTAAAATTAAGCTAACAGAAAAAAAAAGAAAAGAAAGAGAAGAAAGAAAAGTGCATGAAAGGTGTGTGTCAAGGGATGTGAATGCATGATTCTGGACTCCCCTCCAATCCAGAATGATTTCTCCAATCCAGCTACTGCCTATATATAGGCCTACAAAAAATAAAAGAGAAAATTACAATTGAATTAAAATTTCTAATCTAGATCCTTCTTGTGCCTTGGATGAGTGATAATTGATGGGCTCAGCTTGCTTGCATGATCCAGGGGTGTATTGGGGCCTCAAGTGATGTTGCAGCGTTGAAATTCTGCTCCCAGACCCTGTCTTCCGCATTTGCGTCAACGTTGGCATGCAAACGTTCCCTCCAACGTTTTTCAATCCATGCGTACGCATCTCCCACGCGTACGCGTGCATGCTACTTTTTGCCAATCGACGCGTACGCGTGCCTCACGCATATCAAATTATTCCCAGGGATGACATCACGGACATTGGACCCAGCATTTGATCACCAACGTTACCTCCAACATTGGCCTTTTCACGCGTGCGTGCAGGTGACGCGCACGCGTGGCTTGTCATTTTTCACTACTCACGCGTACGCGTGGTTTGCCACTTCTTGATCATTCATGCGTACGTGTGGCTGCAAATTTTTCCAGGCTTCTTTTACACGCACGTTGGGGTTAACGTTGGATCACCAACGTTCCCTCCAACGTTGCTTCTTCAATTTTTTCTTACAACGTTGGTTCATTGTCAACGTTTACTCAAACTTTGCCATCAACGTTGGCTCTCTGGTGCACGAAATTGTGATGTCTAGGCTCACACTATTCCTGGCACGTGAGCAACTTGGTGCTCTGATCTCAATACATAGTTGTCACAACTTCGATACAACTAACCAGCAAGTGCACTGGGTCGTCCAAGTAATACCTTACGTGAGTAAGGGTCGAATCCCACGGAGATTGTTGGTATGAAGCAAGCTATGGTCACCTTGCAAATCTCAGTCAGGCGGATATAAAGTGATAATGGTGTTTTCGAATATTATATAATAAAATAGGGATAGAGATACTTATGTAAATCATTGGTAGGAATTTCAGATAAGCGAATGAAGATGCTTTTCGTTCCTCTGAACCTCTGCTTTCCTGCTATCTTCATCCAATCAGTCTTACTCCTTTCCATGGCTGGCTTTATGTGATACATCACCACTGTCAATGGCTACTTTCGGTCATCTCTCGGGAAAATGATCCAATGCCCTGTCACGGCACGGCTAATCGTCTGGAGGCATCACCCTTGCCAATGGCTTCATCTTATCCTCTCAGTGAATAATATGCTCACGCGCCCTGTCACGGCACGGCTATTCATCTGTCGGTTCTCGATCATGCCGGAATAGGATTTACTATCCTTTTGCGTCTGTCACTAACGCCCTGCAATCGCGAGTTAGGAGCTCGTCACAGTCATTCAATCATTGAATCCTACTCGGAATACCACAGACAAGGTTTAGACCTTCCGGATTCTCTTGAATGCCGCCATGATTCTAGCTTACGCCACGAAGATTCTGGTTAGGAGATCTAAGAGATATTCATTCTAGCTTAATTCATGTAGAACAGAAGTGTTTGTCGGGCACGCGTTCATAAGGGAGAAGGATGATGAGCGTCACACATAATCATCACCTTCATCACGTTCTTGGGTGCGAATGGATATCTTAGAAGCGAAATAAGAAGAATTGAATAGAAAACAGTAGTACTTTGCATTAATCTTTGAGGAACAGCAGAGCTCCACACCTTAATCTATGGAGTGTAGAAACTCTACCGTATGAAAATACATAAGTGAAGGTCCAGGCATGGCCGAGATGGCCAGCCCCCTAAACGAGATCACAGGATCAAAATACAATCCAGGATGCCTAATACAATAGTAAGAGGTCCTATTTATAATAAACTAGCTACTAGGGTTTACATGAGTAAGTATTTGATGTATAAATCCACTTCCGGGGCCCACTTGGTGTGTGTTTGGGCTGAGCTTAAGTGTTGCACGTGCAGAGGCCATTTGTGGAGTTGAACGCCAGTTTTTGTGCCAGTTTGGGCGTTCAACTCTGGTTTTGGATCCTTTTCTGGCGCTGGACGCCAGATTTGGGTAGAAAGCTGGCGTTGAACGCCAGTTTACGTCGTCAATTCTTGGCCAAAGTATGGACTATTATATATTGCTGGAAAGCCCTGGATGTCTACTTTCCAACGCAATTGGAAGCGCGCCATTTCGAGTTCTGTAGCTCCAGAAAATCCACTTTGAGTGCAGGGAGGTCAGAATCCAACAGCATCAGCAGTCCTTTTTCAACCTCTGAATCTGATTTCAGCTCAAGTCCCTCAATTTCAGCCAGAAAATACCTGAAATCACAGAAAAACACACAAACTCATAGTAAAGTCCAGAAATGTGAATTTAACATAAAAACTAATGAAAACATCCCTAAAAGTAACTAGATCCTACTAAAAACATACTAAAAACAATGCCAAAAAGCGTATAAATTATCCGCTCATCACAACACCAAACTTAAATTGTTGCTTGTCCCCAAGCAACTGAAAATCAAATAGGATAAAAAGAAGAGAATATACTATAAATTCCAAACTATCAATGAAACAGAGCTTCAATCATATGAGCGGGACTTATAGCTTTTTGCCTCTTGAATAGTTTTGGCATCTCACTTTATCCATTGAGGTTCAGAATGATTGGCATCTATAGGAACTTCAGATTTCGAATAGTGTTATTGAATCTCCTAGTTCAGTATGATGATTCTTGAACACAGCTTCTTTATGAGTCTTGGCCGTGGCTCTAAGCACTTTGTTTTCCAGTGTTACCACCGGATACATAAATGCCACAGACACATAATTGGGTGAACCTTTTCAGATTGTGACTCAGTTTTGCTAAAGTCCCCAATTAGAGGTGTCCAGGGTTCTTAAGCACACTCTCTTTTTTTTTTTTTTTTGCTTTGGACCTTGACTTTAACCGCTCAGTCTCAAGTTTTCACTTGACACCTACACGCCACAAGCACATGGTTAGGGACAGCTTGGTTTAGCCGCATAGACCAGGATTTTATTCCTTTAGGCCCTCCTATCCACTGATGCTCAAAGCCTTGTGATCCTTTTTATTTGCCCTTGCCTTTTGGTTTTAAGGGTTATTGGCTTTTTCTGCTTGCTTTTTCTTTTTCTTTCTATTTTTTTTTCGCCTATTTTTTTTTCTTCTTTTTTTTTTTTTCTGCAAGCTTTGTTCTTTGCTGCTTTTTCTTGCTTCAAGAATCATTTTTATGATTTTTCAGATTATCAAATAACATGTCTTCTAGTCATCATTCTTTCAAGAGCCAACATATTTAACATTCTTAAACAACAACTTCAAAAGACATATGCACTGTTCAGGCATTCATTCAGAAAACAAGAAGCATTGTCACCACATCAATATAATTAAACTAAGTTCAAGGATAAATTCGAAACTCATGTACTTCTTGTTCTTTTGAATTAAAACATTTTTCATTTAAGAGAGGTGATGGATTCATAGGACATTTATATCTTTAAGACAAAGTTACTAACTACTAATGATCATGTAATGAAGGCACAAACATAGATAAGTACATAACATATAAAACGAAAAACAGAAGAATTAAGAACAAGGAATGAATCCACCTTAGTGATGGTGGCGTTTCCTTCTTGAGGAACCAATGATGTCCTTGAGCTCTTCTATGTCTCTTCCTTGTCTTTGTTGCTCCTCCCTCATTGCTTTTTGATCTTCTCTTATTTCATGGAGCATGATGGAGTGCTCTTGATGTTCCACCCTTAGTTGTCCCATATTGGAACTCAATTCTCCTAGGGAGGTGTTGATTTGCTCCCAATAATTTTGTGGAGGAAAGTGCATTTGAGGCATTTCCGGAATCTCATGGTGATGAGCTTCTTGCGCCTCTTGAGCTCCATGACTGGGCTCTCTTGCTTGCTCCATCTTTTTCTTAGTGATGGGCTTGTCCTCTTTAATGAGGATATCTCCCTCTATGTCAATTCCAGCTGAATTGCATAGGTGGCAAATGAGGTGAGGAAAGGCTAACCTTGCCACGGTGGAGGACTTGTCAGCCACCTTGTAGAGTTCTTGAGGTATAATCTCATGAACTTCCACCTCTTCTACAATCATGATGCTATGGATCATGATGACCCGGTCTATAGTAACTTCAGACCGGTTGCTAGTGGGAATGATTGAGCATTGAATAAACTCCAACCATCCTCTAGCTATAGGCTTGAGGTCCAATCTTCTTAGTTGAACCGGCTTGCCTTTGGAGTCAATCTTCCATTGAGCTCCTTCTACACATATGTCTATAAGGACTTGGTCTAACCTTTGATCAAAGTTGACTCTCCTTGTGTAGGGGCGTGCGTTCTCTTCCATGTATGGCAAGTTGAACGCCAAGCTCACATTCTCCGGACTAAAATCTAAGTATTTCCCCCGAACCATTGTAACATAGTTCTTTGGATCCGGGTTCTTACTTTGATCATGGTTCTTGGTGATCCATGCATTGGCATAGAACTCTTGAACCATTAGGATGCCGACTTGTTGGATGGGATTTGTTAGAACTTTCCAACCTCTTCTTTGAATTTCATGTCGGATCTCCGGATACTCATTTCTTTTGAGTTTGAAAGGGACCTCAGGGATCACCTTCTTCTTGGCTACAACATCATAGAAGTGGTCTTGATGGGCTTTGGAGATGAACCTTTCCATCTCCCATGACTCGGATGTGGAAGCTTTTGTCTTCCCTTTCCCCTTTCTAGAGGATTCTCCGGTCTTAGGTGCCATCAATGGTAATGGAAAAACAAAAAAGCTATGCTTTTACCACACCAAACTTAGAATATTGCTCGCCATCGAGCAATAAACAAAAGAATAGATGATGAAGAAGAAGAAATGGAGGAGAGGGAGAGGGTGATGTGGTTCGGCCAAGAAGGGTATAGAGGGGTTGTGTTGTGTGAATTTGAAGAAGAGTGGAGGGTTTTATATAGGGAAGGAGGGGGGTTATGGTTCGGCCATATGGGTGGGTTTGGGTGGGAAATTGGTTTTGAATTTTGAAGGTAGGTGGAGTTTATGAGGTAGGTTTATTGGGAAGAGTGGGTGGATGTGAGTGGTGAAGGTTTAATGGGGAAGAGAGATTGAGGTGATTGGTGAAGGGCTTTTTAGGGAAGAGTGTTTATGGGGTTGTGTGAAAGAGAGTGGTGAGAAGAAGTGAGTGGAGGTAGGTGGGGATCCTGTGGGGTCCACAGATCCTGAGGTGTTCAAGGAATTACATCCCTGCACCCATTAGGCATGTAAAAATGCCTTTGTACCCAACTCTGGGCGTTTAGCGCCAGGTTGGTGGCCATTTTGGGCGTTCAACGCCCATTTGTGTGCCATTTCTGGCGTTGAACGCCAGAACCATGCCTGTTCTGGCGTTCAGCGCCCAGAAGCTGCCCATTTTGGGCGTTCAGCACCAGAACCATGCTCTGTTCTGGCGCTGAATGCCAGACAGATGCTCCTCCAGGGTGTGATTTTTCTTCTGCTGTTTTTGATTCCGTTTTCAATTTTTCTATTTATTTTGTGACTCCACATGATCATGAACCTAAGAAAACATGAAAAACAATGAAAATAAAAGTTAGATAAACATTGGGTTGCCTCCCAACAAGCGCTTCTTTAATGTCAATAGCTTGACAGTGGGCTCTCATGGAGCCTCACAGATGTGCAGAGCTTTGTTGAGACTCTCCAACACCAAACTTAGAGTTTGGTTGTGGCCTCCCAACACCAAACTTAGAGTTTGACTGTGGGGGCTCTGGTTGACTCTGCTTTGAGAGAAGCTTTTCAAGCTTCCTCTCCATGGTTGCAGAGGGAGATCCTTGAGTTTTGAATACAAGGGAGTTCTCATTCCATTGAAGGACTATTTCACCTCTGTCAACATCAATCACAGCTCTTGCTGTGGCCAGGAAAGGTCTTCCTAGGATGATGGATTCATCATTTTCCTTTCCAGTATCCAGGACTATGAAATCAGTAGGTATGTAAAGGCCCTCAACCTTTACTAATACATCTTCTACTTGTCCATAAGCCTGTTTTCTTGAGCTGTCTGCCATCTCTAGTGAGATTTTAGCAGCTTGCACCCCATAGATTCCCAGTTTCTCTATTACAGAGAGGGGCATGAGGTTTATTCCTGAACCAAGGTCTCATAGAGCCTTAAAGATCATGGTGCCTATGGTACAGGGTATTATGAACTTTCTAGGATCCTGTCTCTTCTGAGGCAATGTCAGTTGATCCAGATCACTTAGTTCATTGATGAACAAGGGAGGTTCAACTTCCCAAGTATCAATGCCAAATAATTTGGCATTTAGCTTCATGATTGCACCAAGAAACTTGGCAGTTTGCTCTTCAGTAACGTCCTCATTCTCTTCAGAAGAGGAATACTCATCAGAGCTCATGAAGGGCATAAGGAGGTTCAATGGGATCTCTATGGTCTCTAGATGGGCCCCAGAGTCCTTTGGTTCCTCAGAGGGAAGCTCCTTATTGACCACTGGACGTCCCAGGAGGTCTTCCTCCTTGGGATTCACGTCCTCTCCTCTCCTCACAGGTTCGGCCATGGCGCTTATGTCAATGGCCTTGCACTCTCCTTTTGGATTCTCTTCTGTATTGCTTGGGAGAGTACTAGGAGGGATTTCAGTGATCCTTTTACTCAGCTGGCCCACTTGTGCTTCCAGATTTCTAATGGAAGATCTTGTTTCATTCATGAAACTTACAGTGGCCTTAGATAGATCAGAGACTAGATTTGCTAAATTAGAAGCATTTTGTTCAGAGTTCTCTATCTGTTGCTGAGTTGATGATGGAAAAGGCTTGCTATTGCTAAACCTGTTTCTTCCACCATTATTAAAGCCTTGTTGGGGCTTTTGATCCTTCCATGAGAAATTTGGATGATTTCTCCATGTTGAGTTATAGGTGTTTCCATAAGGTTCACCTAAGTAATTTACCTCTGCTATTGCAGGGTTCTCAGGATCATAAGCTTCTTCTTCAGAAGATGCCTCTTGAGTACTGTTGGATGCAGCTTGCATTCCATGCAGACTCTGAGAAATCATATTGACTTGCTGAGTCAATATTTTATTCTGAGCCAATATGGCATTCAGAGTATCAACTTCAAGAACTCCCTTCTTCATAGGCGTCCCATTATTCACAGGATTCCTTTCAGAAGTGTACATGAACTGGTTATTAGCAACCATGTTAATGAGTTCTTGAGCTTCTGCAGGCGTTTTCTTTAGGTGAATGGATCCACCTGCAGAGGTATCCAATGACATCTTAGATAACTCAGACAGACCATCATAGAATATATCCAGGATGGTCCATTCTGAGAGCATGTCAGAAGGACACTTTTTGGTCAACTGTTTGTATCTTTCCCAAGCTTCATAGAGGGATTCACCTTCTTTCTGTCTGAAGGTTTGAACATCAGCTCTAAGCTTGCTCAGCTTTTGAGGAGGAAAGTACTTGGCTAAGAAATCCGTGACCAGCTTATCCCAAGAGTTCAGGCTGTCTTTGGGTTGAGAATCCAACCACAATCTAGCTCTGTCTCTTACAGCAAAAGGGAAAAGCATGAGCCTGTAGACTTCAGGATCTACTCCATTAGTCTTAACAGTATCACATATCTACAAGAATTTAGTGAAGAACTGAAAAGGATCTTCAGATGGAAGTCCATGAAACTTGCAGTTCTGCTGCATCAGAGAAACTAATTGAGGTTTCAGCTCAAAATTGTTTGCTCCAATGGCAGGAATGGAGATGCTTCTTCTATGTAAATTTGAATTAGGTGCAGTAAAGTTGGTGCACGAATTATGAATCACACTTTTCACAACGCGTACCACTAACCAGCAAGTGCACTGGGTCGTCCAAGTAATACCTCACGTGAGTAAGGGTCGAATCCCACGGAGATTGTTGGTTTGAAGCAATCTATGGTTATCTTGTGAATCTTAGTCAGGAAGTCAATTATGTTTATCAGTTTAATTGCGAATAAACAATAGAGCATGGATTAAAGGTTACTTGTTATGCAGTAATGGAGAATATGTTGGAGTTTTGGAGATGCTTTGTCTTCTGAATCTCTGCTTTCCTCTGTCTTCTTGTTCACGCACGCACGTCCTCCTATGGCAAGCTGTGTGTTGGTGGATCACCGTTGTCAATGGCTACCTTCCATCCTTCCAGTGAAAACTACGCTCACGCGCTCTGTCACAGCACGGCTAATCACCGGTTGGTTCTCGATCCGGTTGGAATAGGATTTACTATCCTTTTGCGTCTGTCACTAACGCCCAGCCTTCAGGAGTTTGAAGCTCGTCACAGTCATTCAATCCTTGAATCCTACTCGGAATACCACAGACAAAGTTTAGACTTTCTGGATTCTCATGAATGCCGCCATCAGTTCTAGCTTATACCACGGAGATTCTGATTAAGAGATCTCAGAGATACTCATTCAATCAGATATAGAACGGAAGTGGTTGTCAGGCACACGTTCATGATTTGAGGAAGGTGATGAATGTCACTGATCATCACCTTCATCACAGTTAAGCGCGAATGAACATCTTAGATAGGAACAAGCGTGTTTGAATAGAAAACAGAAATACTTGCATTAATTCATCGAGACACAGCAGAGCTCCTCACCCCCAACAATGGGGTTTAGAGACTCATGCCGTCAGAGAATATAAAGTTTAGATCTGAAATGTCATGAGATACAAAATAAGTCTCTAAAAGTTGTTTAAATACTAAACTAGTAGCCTAGGTTTACAAAAATTGGATAAACTATGATGGATGATGCAGAGATCCACTTCTGGGGCCCACTTGGTGTGTGCTGGGGCCCACTTGGTGTGTGCTGGGGCTGAGACTTAAGCAATTCACGTGCAGAGGCCATTTGTGGAGTTGAACGCCAGTTTTTATGCCAGTTTGGGCGTTCAACTCCAGCTTTTGATCCTTTTCTGGCGCTGGACGCCAGAATTGGGCAGAGGACTAGCGTTGAACGCCAGTTTAAATCGTCTATCCTTGTGAAAAGTATGGACTATTATATATTGCTGGAAAGCCCTGGATGTCTACTTTCCAACGCAATTGGAAGCACGCCATTTCGAGTTCTGTAGCTCTAGAAAATCCACTTTGAGTGCAGGGAGGTCAGAATCCAACAGCATCAGCAATCCTTTTTCAGCCTGAATCAGATTTTTGCTCAACTCCTTCAATTTCAGCCAGAAAAAATACCTGAAATTACAGAAAAACACACAACTCATAGTAAAGTCCAGAAATATAAATTTTTCCTAAAAACTAATAAAAATAGACTAAAAACTAACTAAAACATACTCTAAACTATATGAAATTATCCCCAAAAAGCGTATAAAATATCCGCTCATCACAACACCAAACTTAAACTGTTGCTTGTCCTCAAGCAACTAGACAAATAAAATAGAAGACTAATAAGTTGAGAAGCAATAATATCTCAGAGTTTTTGAGTGAAGCTCAGATTCTACTTAGATGAGCGGGACTAGTAGCTTTTTGCTTCTGAATAGTTTTGGCATTTCACTTTATCCATTGAAGCTCAGAGTGATTGGCATCTATAGGAACTTAGAACTCAGATAGTGTTATTGATTCTCCTAGTTCAGTGTGATGATTCTTGAACACAGCTTCTTTATGAGTCTTGGCCGTGGCCCTAAGCACTTTGTTTTCCAGTATTACTACCGGATACATAAATGCCACAGACACATAACTGGGTGAACCTTTTCAGATTGTGACTCAGCTTTGCTAAAGTCCCCAATTAGAGGTGTCCAGAGTTCTTAAGCACACTCTTCTTTTTTGCTTTGGACCTTGACTTTAACCGCTCAGTCTCAAGTTTTCACTTGACACCTGCACGCCACAAGCACATGGTTAGGGACAGCTTGGTTTAGCCGCTTAGACCAGGATTTTAGTCCTTTAGGCCCTCCTATCCACTGATGCTCAAAGCCTTGGGATCCTATTTATTTGCCCTTGCCTTTTGGTTTTAAGAGCTTTTGGCTTTTTCTGCTTGCTTTTTTTTTTTTCAAGCTTTGTTCTTTGCTGCTTTTTCTTGCTTCAAGAATCATTTTTATGATTTTCAGATTATCAATAACATGTCTCATGTTCATCATTCTTTCAAGAGCCAACATATTTAACAGTCTTAAACAACAAATTCAAAAGACATATGCACTGTTCAAGCATTCATTCAGAAGACAGAAAGCATTGCCACCACATTTAACCAATTAGAATTTCTTTTATTAAACTCAAAATTTTATTGCTTCTTATTCAAAAGATCTACTATTTTATTCATGTTTAATGATGATGAGAAAAATAAACTATAGCTTAATTGGAGATAAAATCAAATAGATACTAATTACTATTATATGACTTCTAAGGTAAACTTTTTATAAGGACACTGTCACAGAGTTAAGGTAGAAATTGGAAATTAACAACCTTTATTCTGGGGGTATGGGGTTCCTCTGATCCTTGGGATGCTTGGTATTACAGAAGACTTTTGGCGCTTCAGTTCCCTTAAGTCACGTCCCTGCTCCTCTTGTTCTTTAAACATATGGGTCAGCATTTGACTGTGTTCCTTCTGTTGTTTTATTATTTGCTCCATAGCTTCCTGTATCTTTGTGACAGACGTCTCAAGATATTCCCAATATTCCGCTTGAGGAATCTCTGGGAGGAATTCCTGTGCTCTCTTCTTGATAAGATCCTCCTGTGCTTGTTGTCTCTCCATTGATGCTTTGGTGATTGACTTTTCAATTAGGATATATTCAGTTATTCCCATCTTGACTCCAGCGTCCTTGCAGAGCAGAGAAATCACGCTTGGATAAGCCAACCTGGCCTCTTTTGAATTTTTGTTAGCAATCTTATAGAGCTCAGTTGAAATCAGCTGATGAACCTCCACTTCCTTCCCATCATGATGCAATGAATCATCACTGCTCTTTTAACTGTGACTTCAGAACGGTTGCTAGTGGGCAACAGAGAACGCCCAATGAAGTCCAGCCATCCTCTGGCAACTGGTTTGAGATCCTCTTTCTTGAGTTGATTTGGGATGCCCTTTGTGTTGGTGGTCCACCTGGCTCCAGGAATACATATGTCCTCTAGAATCTTATCCAGGCCAATGTCTGCTCTTATCATCCTTCTGTTGAAGGAGTCTGGATCATCCTTTAGCTGAGGTAGCTTTAATATCTCTCTGATCTTGTCAGGGGTGGTATGAACAATCTTTCCCCTGACCATGGTCCGAAATTCGTAGCAGGCAGTTCCAGATAGTCTTTGCTTGTCAGTCTGCCACATATTAGCATAGAACTCCTGGACCATGTTCCTTTCTATTTTCGTTTCAGGATTAGCTAGGACTTCCCAGTTCCTGATTCGAATTTGCTCCTGGATCTCCGGATATTCGTCTTCTTTCAGATCGAATCTAACTTCTGGGATCACTGATCTCAGACTCATTACTTTAAGATAATGGTCTGAATGTTCTTTAGATAAGAACTTCCCTTGATTCCAAAGTGGTTTTGGAACGCTCTCTTTCTTGCCTCTTGGAGTGGATTGTTTTCCTTTGGGAGCCATGATCTTAGTGATCTCAGAAAAACACACCAAACTTAGAGGTTTGCTTGTCCTCAAGCAAAAGAAAAGAAAGGAGAGGGATAGAAGGAGATCGAGGTGCACTTGTTGATGGAGGAGGGGGAGGCCGAACCCAATTTAAAGGGGTGGGGGGGTGGGTTTTCGAAAAATTGGAAGAGATAAGATAAAAAGATTGAGTTGAAAAAGATAAGATAGAAGATAGAGTTCAATTTTGAAAGATATGATAGATTTTTGAAAAAGATAACTCTAATTTTGAAAAGATTATATGGATATTTGAAAAGGATATGGATTAGTTGAAAAGATTTTGAGTGAAAAAGATAGATTTGTTTTCAGAAAAGATTTTGAAAAAGTTGGATTGAATTTGGAAAGATGGATTTTTAGAAATTAAGGATTTTAGAAATCAGGGTTCTTGACATGTTCATGTAAAAATCATGCATGAAGCATAAAATTGAAATTAAAATGGAAATACGTGTGGGATAAATGGATTTGGCTCCTCCCTGTCTTCCTGGCGTTTGAACGCCCAAACACTGCTTGTTTTGGCGTTCAACGCCCAAATGCTGATCTCCTGGGCGTTCACGCCAGTTGCTGCCATTACTGGCGTTCAACGCCCATTGGGTGCCTTTTCTGGCGTTGAATGCCCAGTTGCTGCCATTACTGCGTTCACGCCCAGTGGATGCCCATTTGGCGCTGAACGCCCAAAATGTCCCTTTACTGGCGTTTTCTTGCCATTGAGCTCCCTATCTCTTTTTTGTGTGCAGATCCCTTCTGTAACCCTGTAAACTTATACAAATGATTCTGTACCTTAGTGTCAGTGAACTTTATATAAAACAAATAAAATAAAAATAGGGCAAAAATGCTTTAGAGGATTGATGCCCCATGGCTGGGTTGCCTCCCAGCAAGCTCTTCTTATTGTCTTAGCTGGACCTTGCTGAGCTTTTAATCTAGCTTCAGCCTTGAGCATTCCTTGCTCAATGTTGCCTTCAAGATAATGCTTGATTCTCTGTCCATTGACAATGAACTTCTTATCAGAATCAGTATCTTGAAGCTCCACATAACCATATGGTGACACACTTGTAATCACGTATGGTCCCCTCCACCGGGATTTCAGTTTCCCGGGGAATAGCCTGAGTCTAGAGTTAAACAACAGGACCTTCTGTCCTGGTTCAAAGATTCTAGATGACAGCTTTCTGTCATGCCATTTTTTTGATTTTTCTTTATAAAGCTTGGCATTTTCGAAAGCTGTGAATCTGAATTCCTCTAGCTCATTTAGCTGGAGTAATCGTTTTTCTCCTGCTAATTTGGCATCAAAGTTTAGGAATCTGTTGCCCAGTAGGTTAGTTCCAGTTCCACGGCAAGTGGCATGCCTTACCATACACGATTGGTATGAGAGGTCCTATAGGGGGTCTTAATGCTGTTCTGTAAGCCCACAGAGCATCATCCAAGCTCCTTGCCCAATCCTTTCTACGGGTATTTACTGTCCGTTCCAGGAATTTCTTTAATTCTCTGTTAGAGACTTCAGCTTGCCCATTGGTTTGTGGATGATATGGAGTGGCTATCTTGTGGCGAATTCCCATACCGAACCATGGGCAGAGTAAAGCTGTTTATTGCAGAAGTGAGTGCCCCCATCACTGATTAGTACTCTAGGGACACCAAACCTGCTAAAGATATGTTTCTGGAGGAACTTCAGCACTGTTTTTAGTATCATTGTTGGGTGTGGCAATAGCCTCAACCCATTTTGATACATAGTCAACTGCCACCAGAATATAAGTGTTTGAGTATGATGGTGGGAAAGGTCCCATGAAGTCAATTCCCCATACATCAAACAACTCTATTTCCAAGATTCCTTGTTGAGGCATGGATAACCATGAGGTAGATTACCAGCTCTTTGGCAACTGTCACAATTACGTACAAAACTCTCGGAATCTTTATAGAGTGTGGGCCAATAGAAGCCACATTGGAGGACCTTGTGGCTGTTCGCTCACCTCCGAAATGGCCTCCATATTGAGATCCATGCAATGCCATAGATTCTCTGTGCTTCCTCTCTGGGGACACACCTACGGATAATTCCATCTGCACATCTCTTAAAGAGATAGGGCTCATCCCACAAGTAGTACTTTGCATCAGTAACCAATTTCTTCTTTTGTATTCTATTGTACTCCTTGGGTATGAACCTTTGCATTTATAGTTTGCAATATCGGCAAACCATGGTGCTTCCTGAATGGCAAATAGATGCTCATCAGGGAACGTCTCAGAGATCTCAAGAAAGGGGAGGGACGTCCCTTCCACTGGCTCTATCCGGGACAGATATCAGCTACTTGGTTCTCTGTCCTTTTCTGTCTCTTATTTCTATATCAAACTCTTGCAGAAGCAATACCATCTGATGAGCCTGGGTTTTGAATCCTGCTTTGTGAGTAGATACTTAAGAGCAGCATGGTAGTGTACACAATCACCTTTATCCTACTAAGTAGGATCTGAACTTGTCAATGCGTAAACCACTGCAAGTAATTCCTTTTTTGTGTTGTGTAATTTTCTGGGATCATTTAAATCGACTAGCATAATAAAGACATGCAAAGGTTGTCATGCCTCTGTCCCATACTGCACCAATGGCATATACTGCATCACACATTAGCTCAATGGTAATGTCCAGTCTGGTGCAGAAATAACTGTGCTGTGACCAGTTAGCTTTCATGCAAACGCCTGCAGGCATGCTGTGTCAAACACAATGGCGTGTCAGCAGCTAGCAAGATTCTTAGAGGTTTTGCGATTTTTGAAAAATCCTTTATAAACCTCCTATAGAATCTGCATGTCCTAGAAAGCTTCTGATTGCCTTAAATTGGCAGGTGGTTAATTTTCAATTACCTCTATTTTGCTCGATCACCTCTATTCCCTTGTTTTGAGATTTTATGCCCAAGAACAATTCCCTTCAGTCACCATGAAGTGACACTTTCCCAGTTTAAAACTAGGTTTGGTCTCTTGGCATCTTTTCAGAACAAGTTTCAAGTGATCAAGACAGGAGCTGAATGAGTCTCCATATACGAGAAGTCATCCATGAAGACTCCAGAAATTTTTCCACCATGTCAGAGAAAATAGAGAGCATGCATCTCTGGAAGGTTGTAGGCGCATTACATAGCCCAAATGGCATCCTTCTATAAGCAAACACTCCAGATGGACATGTGAATGCTGTTTCTCTTGATCCTGGGGATCCACTGCCAATCTGGTTGGTAGCCTGAATAGCCATCCAAAAAGCAGTAATAATCATGACCTGCTTGTCTCTCTAGCATCTGGTCTATGAATGGTAAAGGAAAATGATCCTTTCTGGTGGCGTATTGAGCCTTCTGTAGTCAATACACATGCGCCTCTGTGGTGAACCACTGGTTTGGCATTGTCCTCCAATAGGATTTTATGCATGCATCTAGCTGGGCTTATGCCCATCAAGGTCACCTATGGACCACCCAAGGAGCTGTCTTGTGTGTCCTTAGCACTTGGAAATAAGTGCTTCCTCTTCCTGTGAATTTAAAGCAGGAGCTTTATGATCACGGAAAAGTGGTCATCTTCTCCCCAGAAATGCATATTTCCAAGGGATGTGGTAGTTGGCTTGAGGCTCGGGTTTAGGAAGGGTTTTTTCTCGTTTCAGGAAGAAAGTTCAGAGGCTCTTTCATGTCCTCTGGAATCCTCCAATATCAGGCTGAACATCTTAAAAGATGTCTTCCAACTCTGATTCGAGACTCTCAGCCATGTTGCATCCTTCTACCAAAGAGTTCAATGAGATCAACTTTCATGCAGTCTGTTGATCGTGTCTGGATGCTGCATGGGCTTTGACAGCGTTTAACTTAAACTCATGCATCATTGACTCTCAGGGGTTATTTCCCCCTGTGGACGCGTCAATGAGGGATCGTCCAGTTGCTAGGAAGGGTCTTCCTAGAATGAGAGTAGCACTCTTGTGCTCCTCCATTTCCAGCACAACAAAGTCAGTGGGAAAGGCGAATGGCCCAACCTGACAATCATGTCCCAATCACGCCTGATGGGTTATTTAGTGAACATCAGCAATTGGAGACATATCGGTTGGTTTAACTTCTTCTTAACCAAGCTTTCCTGATAGTGGATGCAGGTATCAGGTTGATGTTGCCCCAAGATCGCATAAAGCTGTCTTGGTGCAATCACTTCTAATATCATGGTATCAGAAACTCCAGGGTCTTTAAGCTTTTCAGGAAGCTTTTCAGAATGACTATGCATTCTTCATGAGGAGAACTCTTTCTGTTTCTCTCCACTCCTTTTTATGACTCAAGATTTCTTTCTGAACTGGCATAGAAGGTATTTGCTCAGTGCTCTGCAATGGAATCTTTATTTCAAAGTCCTTAGATAATATGCAAGCAGCAAATGCTATCTGCTCCTCTTTCCGGAGTTTTTGAGGGATAAGGTATCTTGGCTTTATATTCCTCAACCTTAGTGGTTAAAAGAAGCCTTTTTAGAGGGTTGTTATCAGCACTTGTGTGTGTCTGATCCCTCACTGGCAATTGAGTGCCAGAGTCAGAAGCTGGAGTGACGTTAGACGCCAGCCTCACTCTGTTCCTGGCCGCACTGAACGCCAGAAATGTGCCCATTTTGGGCGTTCAACGCTGGATTCTGCCCCATTTAGGCGTTCAACGCCAGATCTTGCCCATTTCTGCGTTGAACGCCAATCCTGCCTTGTTCTGGCGCTGAACGCCAGTTTGGGCGATGGTCTGGGCGTTAGCGCCAGCTTCCACCCATTTTCTGGCGTTTAGTGCCAAAATTATTTTTCCCTGGGCTCTTACTGTCCTCAGGTGAATCTTTGGTGGGTCGCTCATTTCTTGAATTTTTGATGCCTTGAGGTGGGGTATTTAGTGTTTTCCCACTCCTCAATTGAACTGCTTGGCATTCTTTTGCTATTTGCCTTGATAGCTGCTGCTTTGTTTGCTTAAACTGTTCGTCCATATGTATATTAGCTATCCTTGTCTCCTGTAGCCTGTCCTTGAATTCAGCTAACTGCTTTGGTTAGAAAATCCAATTGCTGATTGAATTCAGCAGCTTGTTTTACAGTACTGAATTCAGCAGTTACTGTTTAACCTCTTCATTCATGGAAAGGGTTGCTGCTTAGATACAGATGCTGATTCCTAGCAACTGTATCAATGAGCTCTTGACCCTTTCAATTGGCTTTCTCATATGGATAGATCCACCAGCTGAGTAGTCTACGAGACATCTGAGCTCCCTTCTGCAAGCCCATAGTAGAAGATGTCTAACTGAACCCACTTTGAAAACATTTCAGAAGGGGCATTTTCGTAGCATCTCTCTGTATCTTCTCCCAGGCATCATAAAGAGATTCATTATCTCCTTGCTTGAAGGCCTTGGATGTCCAGCCTTAGCTGTGTCATCCTTTTTGGAGGAAATATTGATTCAGGAATTTTCTGTCAGCTGTTTCCATGTCCTATGCTGGCCTTAGGTTTGGTTATTCAACCACCTCTTAGCTTGATTTTTACAGCAAATGGAAACAGTAATAGTCTGTAGACATCCTGATCTATTCTTTATCATGTACTGTGTCAGCAATTTGTAAAAACTGTGCCAGAAACTCTGTAGGTTCTTCCTGTGGAAGACCGGAATACTGACAACTTTGCTGCACCATGATAATGAGCCTGAGGATTCAACTCAAAGCTACTGACTCCAATGGAGGGTATGCAGATACTACTCCCATATGAAGCATAGAGGGTAGAATATGACCCCAGATGTCCTCCTGGACTGTTCATCTCCATTTATGTCCATGATGGATATATGGATATAACTTGGACTGATTTACCTTTTTAATATATTTTATTTTATGGAAAGAGGACAACTTAACAAAATAAAAATAACAAAAATTATGATTTTCGAAAAA